>NC_067150.1:50397297-50469797 GCF_903995435.1 Acomys russatus
GCCTCGGTGACCCATCTGAAGCTTTTTTGTCTTGACAATAAGAATGTGCCAGGTGTCTGTCAGTGTCCTGGGGAGAATGAGGTTCTGCTCTCACATAGCTGTCGTTGCATGGTAAAGCTTAGCACACCCCAGCACCAGGACTGGCATGGAGTCAGAGTAGCAGGGGCAGCTGGGTGACCCCATGGAGCCTCACATGGCGAAGAGGATGAGGAAGGCGACCATCAAACACAACAGCCCTATGGCCTCAGACAGGGTGAATCCTAGAATGGCATAGAAGAGTTGCTTGAGAGGCATGTTCCTGGCACAGTCAAAAATCAAGCTACCAAACACTGTTCCAATGCCAGCCCCTGATCCAGCCACACCAACTGTGGCGGCCACAGCACCAATAGACCTGGCTCCTGTGTCAATGTCCCGTGGTCTGGAATTCCCTTCTGGCCACCTGGAGAGGGGAGCTGCTGCAGGAAGGCTGTTTAGATGGGGCCTCTGGTCTACTCAGGAGGGAGGGAGACACAGGCCTGACTGGAGTCCTGGTACAGGAGCAGATCAGAACTGGAGTAACAAGCAGTGCCTTGGTAGTCTGCATTTTTTTTCAATCTCCCAGAATCCTTTTCTTCTGGTTCATTCCTCTGAAGACTCATGGCCTTCTTGAGTTTTATTTGTTTGTTTGTTTTTGTGATTTTTATACATTTCTACTGCTTTGTGAGATTTAACCTCCAGTTTCCATCAATGTGAAGTAAGGGGGGGGGGGAAATCCTCACTACTGAGGACCATTGGTGGAGTTACCTCATGACGGGAATGGGTTCTCCAGCCTTCCCTGAGAACAGTCCCTGAGTCTAGCTTACAGTGTCTTTACTCTCCATGACTACTGGATGTCCTAAGATTCTTAGTCCATTCCTCAGACCTCTCTCTCTCTCTGGATCCTTGGAGTCTACCCCTGCACTCTGTCCATCAGGTCCTCTCCCACCCAAGAACAGAACCAAGCTGGTCCACCGGCAAAGAGGTTAGTAGCTGAACTTCAGCAGGACTTGAAGTTTGAGATCAGAAGCCACAGGAGCTGGAAAAGCAACACAAACTAGACTGTTTATATTAGTTATTTTTCTCACTGTTGTAACAGAAGGCCTGGCAAGAAGCAGTTTAAGGAAGAAAGAGCTCATTCTGTCATACAGTTCTGGGAGATGCTTTCCATCATGGTGGGGAAGGTGTGGCAGCAAAGTCAGCTGGTCATATTGCAACTACAGGCAGGAAGCAGAGGGAGTAAGATAATGGAGCTGGGTATAAAACCTCAACCTCTCCCTTCCCCCTTCCCTCTTCTCCCTCCCTCCTCCTCCCTCAGTGACCTACTTCCTCCAGCAAAGCCCTACCTCTTAAGGTCCTATAACCTCCCCCGAAAACGCCTCCAGCTGAGGACCAGGGGGTCAAACACATTTGCCTATAGGGGACATTTAATACTCAAATCGTACTGGTGCTCTTCACTTTTTTACAAATGAAGTTTATTTGTGGGGCAAGTGCCCCTTACCCCATGTGACCTTTCCCCACAGGACAGTTTTTACCATAGCAGGTTCAGAGTTTTTTCTACCCTTCTCCCTGGGGTTGAGGCTAGATCCCTGGGACTTGGACAGCATCAAGCAGGAGAAGTCTCACTGGTCCTTCATTTTTATTCTGTGTCTCCTGACATCTGCTGAGCTGAGCATAATCCCTGCCAACCCCACACTGACATCCCCTGAGATATGGCAAACTCCCCATCTGCCGAGTAGACCACCATCCACGCTGGCTGCTCTGCAGCCTTCTCTTCTTCTACAAATAGGAAATAAGTCATTAAAATAAGTCCACTAAAGGGTGCCTTTAAGTAGCTGCCTCATGGTAGAAGTATAGTAAGAGAGGTCCTGTGTGGCGTGGGATTCTGTCTTGGGATCTGGGAAGAGTCCGCATAAAAATCATCATTTGGAAGTAAAGTAGGACAATTCAACCCGAATGGATGCCCAACAAGCCCACCTAGGGATGTGACTATCAGGTGTTGCTCAAGATGCCTGGAGGATGCTCTGTCTCCACGTGTGCAGGAAGGCGACTGGGCTGTGACTGAGCATAAACAAAGCTGCCCTGCCCTGCTGGATGCTTTATGGCAAAAGCAGGGCTTGCTTGCCAGGCAATGAACACAGCCTGGATCAGCAGAGAACACAGCTGCCCTTCTGGGACAACCCTGGCTATGCAAACATGACCATATGCACTGCCTCCTTCTCCTCCTTTGAAATGGACACCCAGCTTTGAGATTATGGTCTCTGTAGCCAAAAACCCAGTGTTTTTCTGGGTCTCTGACAACTGCCCAGAGTAGAGGATGACGTGGGCCACCTGAACAGAAGTTCTTGGTGTCTGGGTCAGGCCCCGTCTGGGGGTGGGGCTTTAGACTAATGAGTTTGGCCCGTGTTAGGCATTTATAGAAAGTGATATAACAATTTGTGTTGATAACCTTTCAAAGTCCACACTCAAAATTCAGAGATTTGTGGGTAATGGTTACATTATGATGTTATACCAAGTGGTCAAAAAAAAAAAAAAAAAAAAAAAAAAGCTGCTCTCTGACCTCTACGTGTGTGACGTGGCACACGTGCGCGCGCGCACACACACACTTGATGATGATGATGTAATAGAAATACCCTCAAGCCTGAATGGAGGAAGTTGAAAGTCAAGATTAGAACAGATAGTGGAAAGCTACTTTAACTGAACATAGAGATGGAACTCTGCCTTCCTCTTGGCTGCCTCGTGGAAAGAAACGTCACATTCCATATGTGGCCACTGTTCAAATATTTCATAAGTGTTTTTGAACTGGTTTCCAATACTCTTAAGCCTCTTAAGACACAACGAGGCTGTAGGGTCAGAGCAGTGGAAATGGAAGAGGGCTTGGAAGAGTCCCCTGAAGAGAACAGGCACCGGTGGCTTCACTGAGAGTTAGTGCATGGCTTTAAAGAGAGCAGCCATGCAGAGGACAAGGCTGGGACTCAGTAAGTGGGCTCCTGTTCTTGTCTGGAAGAGCTAAAAAGAACAAGAAGGCTTACGGCACGTGCAAAGGCCAGTGAGTGAAGAGTCCTTCTACGGAGGTACCTGTCAAAGGATTCCTGCTCCCAGCTGCTAGCACAGGCCACCCTAGAAGGAATCAGAGTTCCAGGTTTACAGTAACAGAAGCCAGATGCATGCCAGCCCCTGCTGGAAGCAAGCCCAGGCAGATGAGAAAGATTTAAGCTTAAACAGCTTTCCACATTTCTTGTTACAAAGTAGTGAAATTCCCATCTAAACCAAGACTATATTGCATTCTCTCCCCCCGCCCCCGTGTGTGTCTCTTTCAGTCTCTCTGTCTCTCTCTCTGTCTCTCTGTCTCTGTCTCTCTGTCTCTCTCTCTGTCTCTCTCTCTCTGTCTCTCTCTCTCTGTCTCTCTCTCTCTGTCTCTCTCTCTCTCTCTCTCTCTCTCTCTCTCTCTCTCTCTCTCTCTCTTCTCCTCCTCTCAGCTCTCCTCCTCTCTCTCTCTCTCTCTCTCTCTCTCTCTCTCTGTGTGTGTGTGTGTGTGTGTGTTTTATTGAGATAGAGAGTTTCTCTGTGTAGCCCTGGCTTCCCTGAACTCACTTTGCAGACGAGGCTGCAGGTTGGCCTCCAAATCACAGAGATCCTCCTGCCTCTGCCTCCTGAGTACTGGGATTAAAGGTGCACACCACCATGCCAGCTTGTATTGGTGTCTTAAAAAGACTCTAGAACTTTTTGTTTATCACAAGTGTTATGACCAAAATGTCACCTGTTGCTTTCTACCCAGACCCCAGCAGGTCTACGCGTCTGTGAAGTACATATTTAAATAACTTAGCTCACCCTGTCCAAGGAGCCACCTGCCCAGAGAACAGCAAAAATCTAACCCAGGAAACCAGAGGGAAGGCACAGAAAGGACATCCATGAAAAACGGGCTAGGGCTGGGGAAATGGTTCAGTCAGATAAATGCTCTGCATGCAATCATGAGAACCTTACACATGTGTGGTGGCTGTGTTTATAGTGGCTTATGGTCGCTGGTGATTTGGAAACAGGCACAGGCAGGTTTCTGGGGCTCCCTAGGAGCTAGGCTAGCTGTCCTAGCTGCTTTGGGATCCTGTCTCAAAAATGCAAGGTGGATAGCTTCTGAAGAACAACACCTAAGGCTTACCTCTAGTCCACACCGGTCCTTCATTTACTTGCAAGCACGTGCATGCATCCTCTCTCTCTCTCTCTCTCTCTCTCTCTCTCTCTCTCTCTCTCTCTCTCTCTCTCTCTCGCTCTCTCTCTCCCTCCCCCCCCAGTGCATACATACATACATACATACATACATACATACATACATGTGTACATACTCATAATCATAAAAGACTGATTTTTGAATCAGAGTTAATAAATGAAATTCACAGTTTGATTGACGAGTGTTACCAGTGCCAACCAAATCGAAGACGGAGATGAACTGACAGAAAATGGGACTTCTGAGTTTTCTTTTCAACAAGAAAGCAGTGTTTGCCAGGAACTAGTGTGGACTCACTAGGAACTATTCTCTCCCTCCCTCCCTCTCCCCTCTCTCTCTCTCTCTCTCTCTGTGTGTGTGTGTGTGTGTGTGTGTGTGTCTCCCTCTTCCCTTCTCCTTCCTTTCCCCCTTCCTTTCCCCTTCCCTCTCCCTCTCCCTCCCTCCCTCCCTCTCTGGGCCCCGGTTAGTGGATAAGGGCTTATTCATAAACCCTACATCTCAATTTCTCTGAGGCCTTTTCCTCTTCCTGCTTTCTTCTGCACATGTGGGGGTGAGCTGGGACAAGAGGTGGATTTATAATCCCTTGATAGAGTTCTTGTAGTGTCGTGGCACGCTGGAAAGGAGTCTGGTGGCATTCCCACGGACTTTGTTCAGATTCTGTCCAAGTTAATGATTACATTTTCCAATGAGTCCATGAAATGGTTACATTTACTTATGAAGTGCCTTGTACAACACCCAAGCAAGTACATCTCAGGTGTTTATCATTCCTTTCAGGTGAAAACATTCAAAATCCTCCTGGCTTCTGTGAAATGCAAAGCTCACTGTCATTGTCTAGAGTCACCTTACCAGGAAGGTTTTTTTATGGATAATGTGGAAGGTGACAGGGAGCTGGTTTTATCAAATATATGCAAGACACTAAGACAGAAGAGATAGCGAACACATTTGATGATAACTCTTTTTTTTTTTCCTACCTTGTAATCCTATATGTGAACACATTTTGACATTGAAAATGGAAATATCTGCCCTGAGTTGGTTGACACTGTGTTGAATTTGCACAGCCCACTAACGAGGTGGCTCTCTGGTCCCATGGTTCTGAGCCCACTGTCACGGAGACGCTTCTGTCTCTATTCACTGTTATGACACACCAGCTCCTCTACACAAATTGCTTCCAATCTTGCTGGGCCAAATCTTGTGAATCACTTGGGCTCCCCAGAGGCTCTCACTCCTCTGCCCACACCACTGCAGAGGCCCCTGTGTGGTTCCACCAGGCTTTAATGACCTGGGCATCACACTAGTTCCTGGCCCATTACCAGGCTCCCTGGAGCTCTGTACCAAGTGTCCACTTGTTCCTGCATCCCAGTGCCATATATCTCTATGCATAACATCCATGTGTTTCTCGATGGTATGGATCTCCTAGGGAAGAACATCCTGTCTGCATTGTTTAAAAACTGAATTGAATCAATACTAGGTAGGGTTGGGTAGGCCTAACAAGACTATAAGAGCCTTTGTTTAACCTGTTTACTTAGCATAAATTTGCTTAAAGTGCCTAGATACTGAAAATGTATATCCTAAGAGTATATTGTTAAAGTTTATATAGAATGAAATTATCTTTATAAGTATTTTTGAATGTTGAATGGTTTTTTCTAATTGACCAATTTTTAAAAAATATATGGGAGGGAGCTCTCAGAGATGATTCAGTGATTAAAAGCACATATTGCTCTTGCAAAGGAGCCAAGTTTGATTCCCAATACCCATGCAGGGCAGCTCACACCCACATAGGACAGCTCACACCCACACAGGGCAGCTCACACCCACCTAGGACAGCTCACACCCATGCAGAGCATCTCACACCCATGTAGGGCAGCACACTTCCACACAGGGCAGCTCACACCCACGTAAGGCAGCTCACCCATACCTAGGATAGCTCACACCCATGTAGGACAACTCACAACCGCAAGTGACTGTCGCTCTCATCTGGTAACTCTGACCTCCACAGGCAACCTGCACTTGTGTGCACATACATACCCACATGTAAATCACACATGTGCACATAATCAATAATAAAAATTATACATATACGCATATATAAATTCAGAGCTGGAGATACGGCTGGGTGGTTAAGAGTACTTACTGCTCTTGCACAGGACTTGGGTTTAGTTCCTGGCACCCACATGGTGGCTCAAATCATCTTTAGCTCCAGTTCCAAGGTATCCAGTGGTTTCTTTTGGTCTCTGTGGGCACCAAGCACATATGTGGTACACTTACATCATATCATATCATACCGTACATACATGCAATCAAACACTCATACACATAAATAAAAACATTTAACATATGAGTTATTATGTAAGTTTAGTGGTGCTCTACCTTTAGTCCACGTTTCTGCGAGTTATTTTTAAACCTACTGCATAAAGCCTGGCAGTTTCTAATAAAGTGCTATTTAACATAGAGGATTTGTACTTTTATACAACGCCTTCTGTAACAAGGATGAACAAAAAGGCTGTATCCAGTTGTATTCTTAACAACCAAATACTAGAAAGAAAACAACTGTCTGTCAGCAGGCAAGTGGATCAGCAGATTTGTCTGTCTTCGCCGTGTGAGCTGACGATTCAACGGTAGAATGGAACTCACTGCTGATACTATCAGCAGCACGAATTAATCTCAAACACATTACACTAAGCTAAAGAAGCCAGAGAATGCACAGGTCTGGTTCCAGTTATGTGCAGTTCAAAGGCAGCAGCAAATTAAAGTTCAGTGAACAAATTAGTACAGTTCTCACCCAGGAGGGTGGGGACTGACTAGGGAGAAGCCGTGGGGAATTGGCTGGAGTTGGGCATATTCTGTTTCATAAGATGGTGGCCACCATACAAAAGAGCATACACACACACACCGAAAGTCCTGAGCTGTCCTCTGAGGACCTGTGCATCTTACTACATGTAAATAAAGATTCCCTGGAATAATTATGATTGTGCATGTGTGTGAGTGCATGTGTTCATGTACATACAAGTATATGTGCATGTGTGTAGGCCAGAGGACCATCTCAGGTGCATGTGCTTTTGCAAATGTACATTTGTGTGTGTGTGTGTGTGCGTGCATGCGCGCGTGCACGCATGCATGTGTGTGCATAGCCCAGAAGATGATCTCAGGTGCCATCTGCTTTTCTTTTTGTTTAGAGACAAGATCTCTCAGTAGCTTGGAACTCATAAAGCTTGGCTTTCTGGCCAGCAATCCCCAGGGCTCTGCCAGTCTCCACCTTCCAAACACTGGCATTAGAAGTGTGAACCCCCAAGCCTGGACTGTTTTTCAAATATGAGTTCCAGGGATCAAATCCGGGTTCCCATGCTTGCAGGACAAACATTTGACTGACCAAATCATCTCCCTGCTCCAGATTGTCATTTAAAAGTCATTATTTCATCATGCCTTCACTCAAAAACACACCAGGCTGGGGCTGGGGCTGGGGCTGAGGCTGGGGCTGGGGCTGGGGCTGGGGCTCAGGTGTAGAGCTCCAACCTACATCTGTGAGGTCATGGGTTCTATCCCTACCACTGTGACATACACACATTCACACATATACACACAAACACACACACTCACTCTCACACAGACACACACTCATTAACATACACACAGACACACACACACAAACACACACTCTCACACAGACACACACAGTCACTGACACATGCACACAAAACCATACACTCACTCTCACACACATACACAAACACACATTCACACAGACACACACAAACACACACTCACACACACAAACACACATACACACACATACACACACACACACACCAATTGAGCATATTTCCACTCTGGTTTGCAGTTCAGTTTCGCATATTTCTTTGGCAGGATGCAGTTTTAGGGGTACTTGGTTTAGGTATTTGGGTTGTACCTGCTTAGAAAGTTCATTTCCTCAAGTAATGAGTAAAAGTTCACAGCTTCTGTTGGCAGGTTGGTGTGGAATGAGGAAAGTACAACCCGCTGCATCCAGACACCATGTCCTGATCACTGAGGATGCTTATATCTTGGCTTAAGCCAAATGCAACTTTCCCCAGGTTTTCCTCAGTCTTCAGAGCCTCAGTTCACATCACATCCCAATCATGGATGCCGGCAGGCACTGCCTGTGTCCATGTCCCTGGTCACTTGGAGCGACCCCACCCCACTACAAGCACCGTGAGCAAACAACCCTGCAAGTAGACAGAGAAAATGTGGCTGTTGAAGCCCTCTGTCCCTCTCTCTAACAGCCTTGAGTTGCTACCTGCTTAATGTGAGCAGGAAGCAGGCTCTGCAGGGCCTATCTGGTGATCCATTCAGGCCACACACACACACACACACACACACACACACACACACACACACACACACACACACACACACACACACACCATTCTCCAGGTTGAGACTGGCTGTCCTGGGGACATTCACATGGGGTTTGATCAACACAACGTCAGCGGGACTAAGGGAAGCCAACAGCAGAAGCCCCACCTGAAGCTGAGGCCTCAGTTCCGGTCACCGGTGGTCCCTCCCTGCCTGGCGGAAGGGGCAGTCTTCAGAAGAGTATGCCTGTTCTTGGGAAAGGCATCGTGAGTCATAACGCAGAGAATGAGTGAGTATCGCCCAGTAATCCCTCGATGAGAGACCTTTTGCTAAGGAATTCTGCTGTTCGCTCTCTTGCTCCATAAGCAGATTTAAGAGAGCCACATTTCTTTGTGCACAGTGAGGCAAAGAGCACTGTAGACAGACTGTCATCGGAGGAGGGATGAGAGGAGTCAGGACGCTTTTCCCTTTTTTAAGGAGAGCTGCTGTGCTCGGGAGGAGAATGGCAAACACTGTGGGTAATGCTTTTAGTCATTTATTTTACTTCATTTTTTTTTCATGCTAAATTTGGTAGCAAGTAAAGCCCTGGCCAGTCTCTCGGGGCTCACTCTGGCTCCAGGGAAGAGAGTCAAGTCTGGCAGGCCCTGAAACATGTCGGTAACATTTTAGCAAAGTACCACAATGTTCTGGCTAAGTGAGATGGCCTGTTACAAACAGTAGAAAGCCAGGCTCTGCAGATAGACCAACCAAAGGTGGCATCCTAGCAGGCCACTTCACTGGGTTAAGCCTCAAGTTTCCTCTGCTATAAACTATAGAAAAGAAACCTCTCTCACTGTAAATGAAGATTAAGTTAGGCGGTCTATGCAAAAAAGACTCATTGTGTTGTTACTCTCTAAATGAAATTCAAATCTTCCAAAGAACTCTTGTATGAAGCCAGCAGAGATTGGAGGGTAAAGACAGTAGCTCAGTGTTGGCACCTGGTGACAGCCAGGGACTCTGACTGAAGGATGCTGAGACACTTAAGCCTGGCCAGAAAGACCTGGAACTCAGAACAGAGGCAGGAAAGAGATGGGAACTAGTTTACACCAGTAAACCGTAGCGGCCCTTTGGGGGCTTTTAATGCTATTCCTAGGGCTTGATCCACTTATGGGAGAGGCCATCTCAGGTCACAAGCACACTTCTGCCGGGCAGAATGGAGTTTGTTTGCTTGTGGTAAAGCCAGGAAGCGCCAAGGCGGGTGGCAGAGAGGCTAGCTGCCTTGGCTTGGAAGCCAAATGCCTGGCCAACTGGGGCGGTTCCAGAGAGTGAACTGGCCTGCCTTGGCTCTGCAGCCTCTGTTGCTGCCTACAGAACACCCCCTTGCAGCCAGCTGATTTTCTCATTGCTAGACTTCTAAATAGCGTGATTTATGACCATGCTCATCTGCGCTGGCCCCTGGGTGTACACACTTTCACTTCCAGCCTAGGAAGTGAATAATGAATTAATCACCCTGCCTCAGGTTCAATACGGAGTTGAGTGTTTGCAGATCTTTATTGTACTGCACAAGCTAAGTCGATCTGCTCAATTTACACTCTTAATTCATTGGAGTTTGTGCAATTCTGCCTGATTCTGGGGAGCCACAGCCTTGTGGATGCTTGGTCTCCAAAGTAGCCTCTTTCTCCCTCCCAGCAGCCTCTCCTGCTTGTCAGAGGCCTCTGGATGCTCAGAGAAGCCACAACATTTTCTTGAAGGCTGCTCTCCAGGTTATTTCTCATCCTAAATGGTGCTGGGCAGGGCATTTCTCAGCATCCAAAGAGATGCCAGCCTGTGTATACTGCTCAGTGAAGGCAGACACACACACACACACACACACACACACACACACACACACACACACACACACCATTTGTTGACGGGCTGGGGAGATGGCTAACCGGCGAAGTGCTTGCCACACAGGCGTGAGGATCTGAATTCAAATCCCTCACCTCTTTAAAACTGGGTGTGGCAGTGGTGCCTGTAATCCCAGCACTGGGGAGGCAGAGACAGAAGACCAAGCAGTCTAGCTGAATCAGTAAGCTCCAGGTTTAATAGGAGACCCTGTCTCAAAAACTAAGGTGAAGGGCAACCAAGGAAGACATCTGTCATCGACCTCCCACTTCCATATGCACGCACACACACACACACACACACACACACGCGCGCGCGCGCGCGCACATGAAGGAGAGATAAACCTGTTTTTTAGGATCCCAAGTGCGGGATTGGAATGGTCTCGTCAGAGAATAGGTGAGGTTAATTCACTAGAAGAGCAACCACCTCGTGCAGGAGCTTAATTGCTGCCAGCTGAAAAGATCTCATGACTTGACTCTGGGAGGAGATATATAAATGGCCCGGAACTGGAGGCGGGGCTCTTTGGAGACTTGGGATAGATTTGGCTGTTCATCACTGCACTTCAAGACTCTCCTAGAGAAAATTGCTCAAGGGAGGGCTTCGGGGCTCCTGCTCCTGCTGAGGCTCTGGGTTCTAGTTACCTCAGGTTCCAGCGGAAGAAATCTTACGGCTCATGCCCAGAGAATCAACCTCCTCGGAACTGTTATCCTTAAGGTTTTGTTATTGTGTCCATTAATCCTCATTTCCTATTGTTTTGGTTAGTCGGGTTATAAGTGACGCATGCTCGGTCACGAAGTTGTTAATAAAATATATTGGTTAAGAAAATTGAGCCTACACGCGCACACGCACACCAAAAGAAGAAATGAAAAACAAAAACTGTTTGTTGAATGAATGAGCTGCACTGGCCCTATCAACACAAATGCTTATCAGAATCAATGATTTGCAGCCACGGCTGCAATCAGTCTTCTGTTCCCTTTGTTCTGGGGTGGTAGGACTTTGCAGGGAGATTTTCCCACCTAAGTCTCAGAGCTGATACACTCAGATTGATGAGGTGGGGTTGACTGTTTCTCAGGTCACAGGAGCAGAGAGAGGTGAGCATGGGGCTTTCCCAGCTTTGTCCATTTTTCCTTCACCTCCCAGAAACCGAAGGCTGAAACAGAAGCCTTTCACCCCATGCTCAATGTGGAAAGCAGGTGGGCCTGGGGCTCCCTGTGGGGTAAGCTGACCCTGCCATCACCCTGGTGGGCTTGGAGGAGACACATTCAGTCTGGGGACACACTCTCGCAGACTGAGCTAGCTGAGGTGCTGACCTCCCCACCTCCTGCAACCACAGAAAAGGTAGAGATGAGACAATGCTGTCATTGGAACTTCCACTGTGTAGCAAGTGGCTGCTATAGGACACAGCTGGAGATGGGTGCAATCATGATAACAATGCAGGCTGTGAACTAGATTTTCATGTCCGCCTTTATAGAAGATTTAGGAGCTACAGCTTATGGGACCCAGCTGGACCTGGGTGAACTCTGCATGTCCATCTAAGGTCATCCAAAACCAAACAGGCTATAGAGTAGGGCCTACTAAGACTTAGAAATTATAAAGTAAAATACTATTTATTAGAAGAATCAGAAGAATATTGGAATATCACATGATGTCCTCAATCATGGGTGTAGGGAACATGAGCTCTAAAATTAAGCAGAAAGCTATAAGCAAAAAGCACCTTAAAAACAAAACAAAATAAATGAGCAAAGATGTGTGTTAAAATTCACATTGGCAATAGCAAGAAAACTAACCCTCAGAAGCCAAAATAGTGATGTCGAGGGCAAAGTTGAGAAACTTTTCAAAAGAGAAGGAGGCAGGTAGGAAGATGATGAAGATGGGATTGAACTTAAGTAGTCAAGGGAAACTGGAGTATTTGGGACAAGGATAGTTGAAGAGGCATGAAAATAAATTCCCCAAGTGGCTGAAAATCTGGAGTGTGCTTTCTGAGAAGTTTCATTATGCTCCAAGGGCAACAGAAATCAGGACCCCCGCATATACACCTCAGCTAGTTCCTGAGCACTGGTACCGGTGGGAAGCCAACCTTTAAGGATAGAGGCACATGTACTCAGGTATCTACAAAGACAAAAGTAGGTTAGGCTCATTTGTGACTCAATAACACTAAATGCCAGAGCACACTAGCATGGTGTCTACAAACATTTGAGGGGAAAGATTTCTGATTCAAGATAATCTCATTTGGAGCTGTTTTAGTTACTGTCCTGTTGCTGTGAAAAGACACCATGGCCAAAGCAACTTATAAAAGCAAGCATCTGATTAGGAGGCTTGCCTGTGGCCATCATGGTGGGGAAAGTGACAGCAGGTAAGCAGGCAGGCATGGCACTGGAGCAGCAGCTGGGAGCTTCCATCTGATCCACAAGTTGGAGGACCTGAGTTCAATTCCCAGAAACCACAAGGTGGCTCACAACCATCTATGTTAGAATCTAATGTCCTCTTCTGGCTCTCTTCTGGGAGGCAGGCATACATGCAGATAGAGCACTCATATACTTTAAATAAATATAAAGACATAAATATATTAAAATAAATTAATAAGCCACCAAGCCACAAAAGATGCCAACCTAAAAAGACAAAGTACTGTATGATTTTCAACCATAGACCATTCGTTGACCAGGGCTTACTGGAGAGGAAGGAGAGAAGGATAAATTGGTGGTACCCAGAAAAAGTTTAAGGCAGTAAAACCTCTTATATTAGACTACTATGATGGCTGCATGAACTTACGCATTTATCAAAACCTATTGGATGTACAACACAGAGAGTAAATACTACTGCAAGTCACGGGTGTTAATTAATAAAAATGAATCACTATTGGAACAAACGTCCTACGCTAATGCAAGATGCTAATAATAGAGTGAATTGGGGAGAGGTGGGGAGGAAAATGGATATTTGAAGGTAATCTCTACTTTCTGAGAGAGTGGGGGAGGGGGAGATCTTAAGTATAAATAAATGGTGCTAGATGGTTATTAAGTTTTCCTTTAGTTTGTTTGATTCTGTTAAACTGCATGTACCCGGGGGCAGTCTTTAGCTGAGGCCAAGCTGAACTCCAACGGGCTACCCTGGGCGGGTCCTGCACTTTTCTTCAAGCTGTTCCCTCATCTGAACAACAGTTTTCTGGCTGCACGTGCTGTCTGCTGAGCGATCAGGGTTCTTCTTCTGTCTGGCCCTTGCCTGAGAAGGGAGAAGATTGTGAGGAGGCTCGTCCTTTGTGCTGCTGATGTCTTGTGCAGAAAGCCCTGCTGCACACATGCCTCATCGTTGCCCTTGCTTGCAGCAGGGGAGCTGAGCAAAGTGACATGGCTCCTCAGAATTGGGGAACACAACACTCATTAAATGACAGGGCACAGGGCTCTAAAGGCTCAGGGTCTGGCACAGCACATCCTCTGGGATTTGGATCTGAAAAGAGCCAAAGAAGCGATTAAGGAGCTAGGGAGATGGCTCAGCCCATAAAGTGCTTGCTCTGAGAGCTTGAGTTCGATCCCAAGGGACCATGCCAAACAGCCCAGTGTCGGCAGGTGGGATGGCTCGGCGGGTAAAAGCACTTGCTGCCCAAAACATCTATATACACTCACCATACACTGTATACACCCACATGCACACAATAAGAAAAGCGTGTGCTCTCTTTCTTTCCCTATGTGTGTGCATGTGTGAGAGAGAGGCAGAGAGAAAGGGAGAGAAAGAAGAAAGAACGTGTTTAGGAAAACAGGTTTAACATGTTAGCAATAAACAAACCTGGGGCTTGAGAGATGGACCTGATAGGTAAGGTGGGTAAACCAAGAAGACTTGACTGTGGATCTGCAGCACCCATGAGAAAGCCATGGGGGACAACATAGTAACCAAAGCGTTACTGGGAGGGGGAAGACAGCAGGTCCCAGACTCACTGGCCAGGTGGTCTAGCTGAACCATCAAGTCCCAGGTTCAGTGAGAGACCCTGTCTCGAAAAACAGAGAAGGACTAGAGAGACGGCTCAGTGCTTATGCGCCTGTGTATTGTTCTTGCAGAGGGCCGAGTTCAGTTCCCAGTACCTATGCTGGGTGGTTTACAGCCACCTATAACTCAAGCTCCAGGGGCTCTAACGCCCTCTTCTGGACTCCACAGGCTCCTGCACTCACGTGCACATACCCACTCCAATGCGCATACATGCATGCATGCACACATACATATACAAATACACATAATAAATAAATATGGACATAGTAAGAATATCTTACTTCATTTTTACCCTTAAAGCTTTATATTTATTGGCGGGGGTGGGGGGGAAGTGTTTAGAGAAGTTGAGCAAACCATGTGGTGGTGGTGCACATCTTTACTCCCAGCACATGGGAGGCAGAGGCAGGCAAATCTCTAAGTTTGAGGCCAACTTGGTCTACAGAACAAGTTCCAGAACAGCCAGGATACACAGAGAAACCTTGTCTCAAAAAAGCATAAACCAACAAAAAATAACAACAACAACAAAAAAACAAAATAAATAAGAAAAGTTTAGCATATTTTGACACACCCATTTTTATATTTAAGATCTATTTTCTTATCCTGTGATACTGGCAACTAAGCTCAGGCCTTACCTTGCTAGGCAAGCACTATACTGCTGAGCTGATCGCTGATCACCAATTTTAATTTTAAAAACAGTACTAGGCTGGGAGTATGGCTCAGTGGAGCACTTCCTTATTAACTGTGAGATCCTAGGCTCAATCTACAACATGACAAAAGACACCAAGAAACTGTGTATGTACTTAAAAGATATATCACCATTGTCATTGAAAAAAATCACAATGGGCAATGTACCTACAAAATATGGTATTTGGGAAAGATAAATAGATCACAGGTTTTACAGAGATAGGCAAGTTAGGTATGCATGCAGATGCAAATGTATTTTTTTCTTCCCTTTTTTCTTTTGATTTTTCTTTTATTTTTTTTTTTTTTTTTTTTTTTAAGACAAGCTATCTCTGGCTGTCCTGGAACTCACTCTGTAAACCAAGCTTGCTTTGAACCCAGAGATCCACCTCCTGAATGTTGGGATTAAAGGCCTGAACCACCACTGACTAGCCTCCATGGTCACTTAAAAAAAATCATTTATGAGGGCTGGAGAGATGGCTCAGAGGTTAAGAGCACTGTCTGCTGTTCTAGAGGTCCTGAGTTCAATTCCCAGCAACCATATGGTGGCTCACAACCATCTGTAATTTGATCTGATACCCTCTTCTGGCCTTCGGGTGTATATGGAGGCAGAGCACTGTATACATAATAAATAAATAAATAAATAAATAAATGTTTTTTTAAAAATCATATTTATTTACTCTGTGTATGTGTGTGTGTGTGTTTAGTCACATGCATGTCACATGTGAACATATGAAGGTAATCAGGTCTCACTTTCTACCATGTGGGTCACAGGGATCAAACTGTTTTTCAGGCTTGGTGGCAAGCACCTTTACCCACCGAGCCATCTCACAGAAGCCTGGCTGTCATTCCCTGTTTCCCAGGAGGCCCAGGCGCCACCCAGTCTGAAGCGTGTCTTTCTCCCTCTGGAAGGCCCCCAGCTTCTGAGAGGAAAAGGGTGAAGCACAGGGTCAAAGGTTTTTTTTTTTTTGGTTTTTCGAGACAGGGTCTCTCTGTGTAGCCTTGGCCATCCTGGACTCACTTTGTAGACCAGGCTGGCCTCGAACTCACAGCGATCCGCCTGCCTCTGCCTCCCGAGTGCTGGGATTAAAGGCGTGCGCCACTACGCCCGGCTAGGGTCAAAGGTTTTACCTATCACAAAGACACCGATGTCCAGGAGGAAAAGGGTGGAACATGAAGCCAAGATCAAGCCGAAAGATCTCCAGTTCAGCCAGAGATGCAGGAGGAAAGATTTCTCCACAGCAAGTGTTACTACTCCAGGTGGTGGTGGCACAGGCCTTTACTCCCAGCGCTTGGGAGGCAGAGGCAAGTGGATCTCTATGAGTTCAAGGCCAGCCTGGTCTACAAAGCGAATCCAGGACAGGCAAGGCTACACACAGAAAAACCATGTCTCAAAGAAAGAAAGAAAGAAAGGAAGGAAGGAAGGAAGAAAGAAAGAAAGAAAAGAAGAAGAAGGAAGGAAAGAAAGAAAGAAAGGAAAGGAAGAAAGAAGAAAAAGAAAATGTTACTACTGTTTTAGCTGGGCTGCCAGCAAGGAGCCCTGCCTTCGAGTCAGTGGCTGCTTAGAGAACAGCTCCAAAACCCAGAGGCAGTGGCAGGAGCCAAGTTTGGTTCAGTAGAACAGAATGGCTGCTTGGAGAACAGTCAGATGCTCGCCTTCATGTACATGCATGTGAAAGATAGTGGCCGCTATCCTTGGGTGTACCCGCTGGTGAACGGCAGAAGCTCGGGAGTTCCAAGGCCCGTGGTGATACCGCAGTGTTACCGCCCTTCAATTCAGCTGCTGTGCTAATGGCAGAGGGTGAAAACAAATGGCTGTGCCTGGTGGGTTCACGTTCAGGGCATGGGTCCAGCCAAGCTCAAGGATCCAGCGGTGAATCCTTCAGGGAGAAGAGGAGCCCTTCCTTCCGCAGAATAAATGACCGGGGTCTCAGACAATCTTTGATGAAATAGATGGCGGCGGCCCCCTTTATTTCGCATAAAGCAGGGACTTATAAACCCTGGGCAGTGGGAGGGGCTTGGGGAGGGAATGTGTTTGAGTCCCTGGGGCTAGGAGTGCCAGGGAAACTTCATTTACAGGCAAGAGCAGCACAGTCCTATCATAAGAAGGGGAATAAAGTGCTTAATTATCCTATGAGTATATTGGGGGGGGGGGGGGAAGCTCCAGGTACGGGTCTCTGGGTATGGGAAAAGGCCATTGGTTGAAAGTTAAGGTACCAAGACATCTCCGTTAGCATGGAGGAGGGTATTTTCAGGAATCCCCAGGTACACACTGAATGGGCTTCTTATTGCGAAAGGGTTGGGCCTGTAATCTCCCTGAAGGCTATATGACACTCCTTAAAGGATCTAGGGTTTTCCCAGATCAGGCAGAGAGGAAGGAACCCAGTTGAGGAAGGGAGTCTGTCACTTTAGGAGCAAGTTCAGAGGCTATCGGGTGGTAATGCCAGACTTCAGCAGAGTCCAACAGCCACCCCACCCCCACCCCCACCCCCACCCCCACCATGTTGCTCTCTATATTTGCTTTTACCTAGAATCTGTGACCATGCACTCACACGCTTAAAACTCAGCTTATGCTTTGTCTTCGGTTGTTTTACAAGAAACACAGTTACAAAATTATCCAGCATTATTCCTACAAGGAGATATATAAAATTGAAGCTGGTTTTTTTGGTTTTTTATTTTTTATTTTTTATTTTTTTTGCTTTAAATTAAAAAAACAACAGCCACATGTATTTTCCAAACTTTCTCTAATCAGAATATATTACATTTATTACCAAAATAGATGCAATTTAAAAAAATTGGCCCATATAATTTTGCATGTATCATATGATCACAATCATGAAAAATTATAGACAACAAAAGAATAAAAAGCGATGTACTTTCAGGAGCAGCCATGGCTGGTGTGAAAACCTGCTGTTTTTCTCTTCTGTCAGTGCTTCTATGTTGTCCTAATTACTGCTTTAAAGCTTACAACGGTTGTTTTTCCATTTTTTTTTTCTTAACCAACCAGAGAGCTGCAGGTTATTTTTAAAATGAGGTCCTCACCTCGCTCCACGCACTTAAATTAATCTCAATAGTTTTAGAGAGTTATATTTTCAAATGATAGCAACTTAAGAGGTATTAATCAAATTTATATTAAATAATAGGCCCCTTGAAGGGGCGATTTTCTACTCTTAGCATACTAAGAGAATTACAAAAGAAAGACGCACTGTGTATAAGTTATGTGGTGCCATTAAGTCAGGGCAGCGTCTCACGCCCTAAGACTGGAACTTTACAGTTTGAAAGAAGTTCTGACCTATGGCGCTTTAACTGAGCCCTTTTAACCTCACCCCTGCAGGCCCCTTGCCTGGGGGGTCTTGTGCCCACCCACCCTTCCTTCCCTTGATCCCTTTCAGCTCCTTCATTTCTTTTTACTCCTACAAGACAACCTGAGAGGTCCTGATACAGCGGGCACTCCAGACAGTGACAGGCGTGGTTACAATTCCAACCTCCATCTGTCTCTGCTTCCTGGCTGACCTAAGACTGCCCTGTAGCTCAGTGCTTTCCTAAGCATGTATAGGCTCTGGGTTCAATCCTCAGCACTTTAATTTTTTTTTTTTTTAATTTTTTAAAGTCTAACAGAAGGATGAAAGCTGTTGAAAGTCACTATCCATCCCTCCTTCCGTTACCCCACTTCTTGGCAGAAGGCAGGAGGTAGCTCTTCCTAGCTTGGCCCAGGCCTCCTACAGAAGAGCCAGCGCAGCCTGCCTCCTCTCTCCAGGATGGCATCTTTGTCTGGGATCACTGTTGGTCTCCAGCAGCGAGATCGACCATCTGCTGGGCCTACCACCAGCTGCTGTCTCGTCTTCACTCTGCGTCTCTCCTGAGAATCCCGACTTGCAGGCAAGTGGAATTCTCTCCTGCCCTTGCTCAGCCTGGATTCTTATCTTTTCCAGGGCTCTCAGAATCTCCCCTCTTCACTCAGCTTTCCCTGGGTTTCCCCCTGAGGACAGATCTGTCACCTTCCCCTGAGGGAGTCCCCTCTGGTCATATACATCAACATGAGACCCCGGAAAAGGAAGTCTATCTCCAAAAGTGTTTTCTGCAGCTTCAAGTGGGAGGAAACCAGATCCTGGCCCCAGGTCCCCAGTGGACTTAGTTTCAGTTTCCCATATGGATCTTCAAACCTGTGAGTTGTGCTCCAGGTTGAATTTTTACTTTGGTATCATTTCATTGGGGGAAGAACAACCACCAAAACCATAAAAAGAGCATGATTATTTAAATTAGCTCTTCTCCCGTCTGGATGCTTCCCCCAGTGTCTCCCCATTTTAAAATGAGACGAGTCTAGCAGGCTTTGGAATCCGTGCTCTCCCCTTTCGGCATGTCTTCTGCGATGGCGGGTGAGCGTGGTTGTTTCTCACTTCAAATCCTGGATTCTCGTGTCTCCCAGGAGGAAAATAAGCTGCTCATCCCCTGCCTCATGCCCACACCTCTTCTCAGCCTGTTCCTGAAGCCTCGGCGCCTGCCAGGTCCAGCTCCGTTAGGCATGAACTAACCAGGCTCAGCAAGGTTGCTGCCCGTCCCAGTGCTGTCACAGTAATTAACGGTCTTTGGATCACTGCTGAGCCAGTGAAAGAAGAAAACTTCTACCCAAGCAGTAGGGCTCTGTGTCCCCAGTGGCCCTGTTTCCTGTATCCCAGCAGGATCCATCAGTTCATAGTGGAGACCACCCAGGACCTGTGGAACGCGTGAGCCCAGCTAAGATGCTGCTCAGAGCACCAATGAGTTTCTCACACAACTTGTTTCTCACCCTCCTCTCTTAAAAGGAAAGCAGAGACTCAAGTGGGGTTCTCGGGCAAGCAATGTGTTGGAGAGTGCTCGTTGGAGAAAAGTAGAACACTTAGGAAGCTCAGAGAGGGTTTAAGGAGAATTCTAGCCACAATCTGACCCTTTGTGGAGCCCTGAGCTCATGCCGCTAAGAGACGAGAGGACTGGGCTGGTGGACCATTGCCTGGCAACCATTGACACAATGCCGTTAGAGGCGAGAAGTTGACTTTACAATGTCCCAACACCTGCAGTTTCCATCAGCTAAGGGCGAGCCTCTAGGAAGAGGACAGGTGTGAGCTGCCAGGAGCCGATTCCCTCAGTAGTGGGGAGATGGGACTATGGTCGGTAAAACGCATCTGGATAAAAGATCTCAACAACTTCTACGACATCCACCCTTGACTTTTCTCAACCACATGTATATTCATTCTTTCTTTCCTAAAATTTTAGTTTATTTTTGTATTACATTTGTTTGTTTAGAGTGTATGTGTGTGTATACCTGCATACATGTGTATGTAAAAGCATGTGCCACGGCATGTGTGTGGCGGTCAGAGGACAGTTTGTGAGAGTTGGTTCTCTCCTTCCACTATGTGAGTCCCAAGGGTCAAACGCAGGTTGTCAAGCTTGGTGACCAGCACCTTTACCCACGGAGCCATCTCACCAGCCCCATGCGTTCTTCTGATGTGTCTGTCACTAACCTACATTCACCTTTTAAAAACCATTCACTGTTGAACACAAACACATTTTAATTAAGTCTTGATCAGCAGCACTGGATTCTCAAGTCCCTTGCGTCCTTGGTTTTTGGGAATTTTTATCACAGAATTCCTGGGGCCAGTTCTTCATTTACTAGGGGAGGAAACTGAGGCACACAAAGATGTGTCTGTCTAGCACGTCCTCTAACAGAAGAAGCCAACACCACCTGACTTTGAGGTAAAAGCAACCTGCTATACGTCTACTTCTGCTTATGCGATGGCAGAAGAGCTTTAAAAAAAAAAAAAAGTTTGTTAAGTCGAATGCTTACAAAGAAAGCTGCGTGGCAGGAGTAATATTCCATCCTGGTTTTGATGCCTGAGATAAGGACATGGAGTTAAGCCAGATATAGAACCTACTTAAAATCTTACAGAGTTTTAAAACCAAACTTGAACCTTCTGGAGTTGATTTATTTATTCTTGGCAACTCTCAGCTTCCTGGTTCTTGGAAAGTCGCTGGCTCATTTAGGAGAGAAACTCCTGAGACGTCTTGTGCGCTGGGCGGCTCTTACAAATAGTCTTTTGAAGTGTAAGTGAGTAAGAAGCAGAAGAGGGAGTTCTAAGGCACACATGGATGTAATCACGGAGGGAACAGCTCTCGGGGCAAAATGCAAACGGGTTTCTCATGCCCTCAACACTGAGGAAATTGTACTGTGTTCGCCGAACTCCAAGTACCAAAGTATTTTCCCTTCTGTCTGAGGCTCCTCTTAACCATGTGAGTGACTTGGATTCCTGCCAAAGAACACCAACGGGACTGTGGCCGGGTCACCCCATTCTGCACTGTCTCCCAAGCATTCCTCCTGCTGTATGCACATCAGTAAAAAAAAAAAAAGTATTTCTTCGTCTTCCTGGTTAAAACCTATCAGAATCACTCACTAAAAATTTCAAGAGTTCTGTACATGTGTGTGTGTGTGCGTGCGTGTAGTCACGTGTTTACACAGCCATGTGTATGTGTGTTAGGTATATGTGTGGTGGAAGGTGAAGGGGGCTACAGTGGTTGACGTTGGGTGTCTTCCTCCATCACTCTTGAGTTCATTTTCTGAGACAGGGTCTTGATGACCTAGGAGCGTGCCTGTTCGGCAAGACTAACTGGGATCCTCCTGTCTCTACCCACCCCACCTGCAGCACAGTGCCCTACTTTCACGTGGGTGCCAGAGACCCAGACTTTGATCCTCATGTTTGTACGACAAGCACTTTGTGGACTGAGCCATGTCCTCGCCCCCAGAATTCACAAGTCCTCAGGCAAAAAGAATCCTGGCCATCACAGGCCAACAGGATGGCTGCTTTTCTGTACTGAAATGCCGAACACTCTGAAGCTGCCATTGTGAAGGAAAACTCTTTCTACTTCTTATCCACCGTCAGTGATATCGATGCCTAGCTGCTCTCTGCTCGGGCCTCTGTTTCTTCGATAACGCTCTTACCTGGTCATCTGAGGTGTATGTGAGACAGGGTGGCCATTAACTATCACCTCGTGTGGTAGTTGCTTTGTCTGTTGAGGGAAAGGCCAAATATTAAGCAGCTGTGTGATATCTGAATCCTCAATTTGGGTTGTTCTGGGCAATGGGTTCCTGGTTTTCCTCCTAGATTGTTCATCTTTGCCATGGCCACAGCGCAGTATTTTGAACTCCACTCTTGTGAAAGAGTTCCTGCCAGCCTCGTGGACCAGGTTTGGTCTTGCGGGAGTAGTTAGTTCTTATGGGAGCAGAGCGTTTCAAGGCCAGGTGCCATACTTGGCCTCTCTGTATGCTGCCATTTTCCTTTCTGCTTTTCCATATACTGTTGGTACCTTCTAGCCACACAGTCTTATTACTGAGCCAAATAAATCTCCTGTAACATACCAGCCCCAGGTGTTTTGTTATAGCAACAACAAACACACAAACCATCTTTCCCTTTCTCCTGCCCCAAAATACAACTACTAAAAAATTTTCAAGACAGTTTGCCATTCTGGTCATATTTTAAACATTCTAGGTCTGCCTACTGTTTTTAGAAGGAGGGTAGGAAAAGCATAATGAGATAGGCGGGACTCTAAGTTTGAAGTCCACTGTCTCAGGCTTAAATCTGCTCCTCATTAGTTGCATGGCCTTAAGTTACTAGAAATTTCTTAACCTAGACCGGGAATTGAACTTGGGTCCTCTTATAGAACAGCCTCTACGCTAACCTCTGAGCCATCTCTCCAGCCCCCCTGGTTAGTGTAACTCCACTGCTGAGGGATGGAGGCAGACAGAGCCCGAGGCTTGCTGGACAGCTAGTCTGACTGACAGAGTGAGCTCAGGTCAGTTGAGGGTTCTCACTCCAAAAGTAAAGTGGACAGTGATAGACGGGGACCCAAGTCCTCCTCTGACTGACAGGGGTGCATGCATGGATGCGTGTATGTGCACACATACACCACAACACACACACACACACACACACACACACACACACGCACGCACGCCCACATGCACACACATTTCCACCCTCTTCCACCTTATACAACATACAGAAATCCAAATCAAGTCAGAAATTCAATGTTGAAAACATGAATAAGATGAAAGTGAATATTTATCCCATTGCTGGATAGGGTTTTGCCAGGCCTTGAGGCAGTGGAAAAAAAAATTATAAATGGAATGATCCATAGTTTACCCACAAAATCCAAAATTCTGTCTACAGCAATTGAATTTCCAAACAGAACTGAACTGGGGGGGGGGTGGGGGGGGGGGGAGCATATCTGCAGCAAGAGTGATGAAGGGTTAATACCCTCAATATTTAAAAAGCTTGTGAATGTAGAGGCTGAGGAGAGAGGAAGGATTATCTGAGGCGAAGCTTTAATCATAGCTGGCTCATTCCAACACCTAAAACGTCTGAGTTCCCCCGCTCCTGCCAATTGGTTTGCGTCTGTACACGCAAACTGTATTTAACATTGGCTCCAACCCAACCTAATTAGTAAAGTCAATCTGCCGCAAAGAAAAGATCATTATAATGCTTCGTGCAGCCAAATGTCCATGATGTTTCTAGTATGTGCTATTGGACATTCTCCACATGACTGCTCCCCTTGGTTGGTGAGAGAAATGCAGAACTGGCCATCCCTCTCTCCCACAGAACTCAAAAGTAACAGTGGGCTCACCCCCCAGGAACGAAACGGGAGCAGAAGATGCATTTGAGGCAATTTTAAAATCATAGACCTGCTAGTACTCATTTGGCCATGCAGCCATTGAATTACAGTGTAGATCCCATTAGCTGGTGCTAATAAGTTCCTTCATGAACACTACCTGTAGCAAGCCTTCACTAACCCCTCTTGTTTGAATAAGGAAACTGAGGCTCAAAGTGAAGAAAGAACTTGCTCGAGGCCACGCATGGGCAGGAGGTGAGCCCTGGGATGTTAGACTCCAAGATTGTAACTAACTCCCTGTAACCGTCCACATGGCCCCCTGCTGAACTAGAGAAAGGGACTAAGTAGATGACATTTCTTAGAAAACACAGAAATGGGGGGGGGGGGGTGAGGAAGAGTAGACAAATGGTGAGGGGGAGGTGCTACTGTTTAAGTCTTAAACATTCCCAAATGCATTGAGCAGCTCCAGTGGGAGATGGTGGGGCCTTAAGAGGTGTGGCCTGCTGGGAGGAAGTTAGGTCACTGAGGCACGCCCAGGAAGAGCATGGTAGCGTTCCAGTCTCTTTCTAGTCCTCTCCTTCTGCTTCCTGCATTGAGATAAAGGTTCTGCTCTGGGACATGGCACCTGCCTTCACTCACCACAGGCCCCCAAACAATCAGATTCCATTGATTGTAGACTAGGCTCTTCAAAACTGTGAGCCAAAATAGCATATTTCTCTTTATAAATGAACTGTTGTCATCATAGTGATAAAAAGCTGGCACAACAGGGTCCAAGGTGAGCTGTTGGCTACTCTCTAGCCTGAAAAGGTGAAGGAATGCTCAAATACCCTTCCAGTCAGAACATAGACAGAGGAAGGCCATGAAAGAGTGAGGTGGTGGGGGGGGAGATTCATAGTGCTCACACGAGACAAGGCTGTGACTGGTTCTTGTTTTCCATAGCCAGATTTGGAAGAAAAAAAAAGTCAAAATTTATGAGCCACAAGGTAAAGTACCCAGAATGGCTTCACAAAATCTGTGGGGCAAAATTAGCCCCAGAATAAAGTCTGTTCTCATTAAATCTGACAAAGTTTAAACGCGAGAGTGAAAGCATCGAACTATTTCCAAGTTACTATCCCAGAATAAGTCTCAAGTCTCCAGAATCTTTTTTGGCACATGTGTATCACACACAGTCCTGGGTTTCATAAGGACACTTTCAGATAAGCACACAACGTGCTTTGACCGTGTTCCGCACACACCCAGCCTTCCCGTCCCATTGGTTGCCTTTGTTCCCTGAGTTTCGCTTCTACTTTCGTGTCTATATGCCTGTATAGATTTATGTGTCTACGTAAAGCCTAGGATCCACAAAGATCCTAGAAAATGTGGTGTTTGTCTGAGACTGACTTAATTATCCTGAAAAGGGATCATCTTATTCTTTATGGTTGAATAAAACTGCATCATCACATGTGCCCATGCACATGTGAGCACACACACACACACACACACACACACACACACACACACACACACACCACGATATATGCAGGAAATTCTTTTTCTCTTTGTTTTTCAAGTCAAGGTTTCTTTGTGTAGCCTTGACTGTCCTGGAACTTGATTTGTAGGCCAAGCTGGCCTCGAACTCACAGAGATCGATCTGCCTCTGCCTCCCAAGTGCTGGGACTAAAGGCGTGTGCCATCACCACCTGACCAAAAAATATTTTTTGGTTTTTCAAGATGGAGTCTCTCTGTGTAACATCCCTGGCTGTCCTGGCCTCACTCTGTAGACCAGGCTGGCCTCGAACTCAGAGGTCCACCTGCCTCTGCCTCCCAAGTGCTGGATCATAGGTGTGCACCACCATACCCGGCCCAAAATTATTTTTAATGTGTACATATTTAATTCTTTTTTTGTGTATACATGTCTTACTTTCTTTATCCATTTCTCTGTTGATGGATGCCTATGCTACTTCCACAACTTAGCCATTGTGCAGAGTGGCACAATAAATAGCAATATGCAAGTATTTGTACTCTCTGGCCTTAGTATCCAGTAAGTTCCCAGGAGTTGTACAACTGGGCACCTGGTAGATCTACTTTAGTTTTTCTGAGGAACCTAAACACCAATTTCCATCACAGCTAGGATAATTTTCTAGACTCCTATATGAGTAAAAATTATCTAGTGAAAAACTGGAAGATAAAAAAAAAAATACACAATATTTGACACTTAAAAAATAGTTATTCTGGGACTGGAGAGATGGTTCAGTGGTTAAGAGCCCTGTCTGCTCTTCCAGAGGTCCTGAGTTCAATTCCCAGCAACCACATGGTGGCTCATAACCATCTATAATGTGATCTGATGCATACTGTATACATAATAAATAAATCTTTTTTTTTAAGTAGTTATTCAGCCAGTTGTAATAGTGCACATCCTTAATCCCAGCGTTTGGGAAGCAGAGGTGGACCTCTGTGAGTTCGAGCCCAGGCTGGCCTTCAAAGTGAGTTCAAGGACAGACAGGACTACACAGAGAAACCTTGTCTCAAAAAAAACCAAAATAAATAAATAAAAATAAACAAGTAGTTATGCAAGGAAAGTTGAAGGAGGAAAAACATCTGTTGAAACTGACTCAGAAATGATAGAGTTAATTGAATTTGTGGACAAGAACATTAAAGCAGTTAGAATGCCTGCAGTCCAAAATGGTATGTTCAAGAAACTAAAAGACCTCCAAACACCACAGGGTGTTGCCAGTAGTCTTGGTTACGCTCCAGAATTTGGGGGTGGGGCCCTGTTGCAGAAGACATCATGTACTGAGCTATACAAGGCAGGGAGACCAAGCCGGTGAGACCAAGCCGGTGCTGACCTTGATGCTTCATCCCTACTGGTTAGCTTTGTGTGCTGAGTCTATGCACATGACCAGAGGAGAACAGTAGTCCTCGGTCTGACACAGCAGCGACCCCTTCTAGTTACACTAATGACTGGTCTAGCAAGGCCTGCTTACCGGTCTAGTAGCAAATGGCATGAACATCACGGGAGTAAGCCAGCCACTCTCTGGTTGGATTGAAATCTGCTCCACAGGATGAAACCTATATCTGGCACCATTGTTGAGCTAAGAACCTATGTCTAGACAGGTCCTAATGTCCCAGGGGAGAACCTGCCACTATCATTCTGCTAAATGGACGTAGCATCGATAAAGTTTATTTGGAACTTGTACCACGAGAGTTCTAACAGCAAGATGAAGAGTGCACGCCCCAGAGTGGCCACGGGTATGTGCAGCATGGGACAAGAAAGTTGCACCTCAGGGCTGACCATGATCAAGTTCAAGACACTTGACACAATATTCATACTGAGAAATTTCCTTCAGGTCATGAACAGCATGAAAAAAAATAAGAGAGATTCTGCAAAGGTTCTGTAAATGTGTACAGCAATGTGCTGCATTAGGAGTTAAAACCAGATTCTATTTAGTGTTACCATCAAGCCCTTAGAAGAAAAAAAAAAGTTGTTTAAATCTCCTTTGTCATTTATATGTGCCAAGAACTATTCACACTTAGGGCTGGGCTGGGCAGGGCAGCCAAGGAGCTGAACAGGCTCCGCACCTGGAAGAAATGTTTAGGCTAATACTGAAGGCCTTTCCCACCCGGTGAACATCCACCTTCTGGTCGTAAGAATGTCATTTATCAGCTGGTAAATAAAACCAGGAGAAAGCAATGCAGGTCTCTGGGAACCTGTAGAATGTTTCGTGTCTGAAAGGTCTGTGCTGCCAATTTAAAATCAACTTTTAATGGCATATTGCTATAGCCATGGACCAACTTATCTCTTGACCCTCAGCACAGAGGCTTCTATGTGCAGTAGATGGTAATTGGCACAGAGACCCACATCTGTCCAAGGTGCAGAGAATAAAAGACTGAAGAGTGTTCAGCCCTAACTGCACACCCTGCTCCCAAGGCTGGAGCATCATTGCAGAAGAGGGGCGGAAAGAGTTGGTGGATAACTTCAAGGAAACAGTATGTTCTGGACACAGAAGGGAAGCTACAGATATGAACTCACAGATGTTGCCACAGTAAGCATAAGACCTGTGTCATCCCAAATCAGGCCAAATCCCAGCATGGAGATGGGGGCTGGAAATGACCCCCCCCCCCAGCCATGTAACTGTTAGCAACTGTTAGTTGTTGTGGGAGGGAGAAACAGTTTTCTCTAAGGGTATAGCCCCTGGTGGTTGGACCACACTCTAGTGGAAGATCATACATCTGAGCATATTTGAGCAGCACAAATTGGCCTTGTTGGGTGGTAAAAGGGGGAGAGGATCTGGTAAGAGTGGGGGGTAAGTGAATATTATCAAAACACATCACATAAAACTCTCAAAGGACTAATAATAACATTTAACAACAACAAAAAGGGGGCAGAGAGAGAGGGGGAAAGAGAGGGGGGTGAGAGAGGGGCAAGCTGACCTGGAATAGAACTTCTCATCCTCTTGCCTCAGTCTCTAGCTGCTAAAATTAAATATACATCACCACATTCAGCTAAATCAAAACTTTGATGCCCAGCAAAAATGTTTGTTTGTTTGTTTGTTTTTGTTTGTTTGTTTTAATGGAGACGAGGGCGATGGACACAGCTCAGTGGGCAAAGTGCTTCCTGTGCAAACATGAGACCCTGAGTTTTTATCCGCAGAACTCACATATAAAGCCAAGGGTGAAAGCGTGTATCTGTAACCATGGTGCTGGGAGGAGTCTACAACAGGCAGTCCTGGGAGCTCACAGGCCAGTCTATCCAGACAGTGGTCCCTGATTTAAGTGAGTGGCCCTGTTTCCAAAAAGTAAAGTGGAAAGCAACACAAGAAGGTATCCAATGTAGACCTTCATCTGTGCATGCAGGCATGCACAGCGCACACACACACACAGACACACACACACACGAGACAGAGAGAGCAAAGACTTTGTACAACACATAGAACTAAAAGATTAAAAAAAAGAAAAAGGTGTGTGTTATAAAATGTCTCAGTGGGTAAAAGTCTTACTGCCAAGCTGCTCACGTGCATTTCCCAGGACCCACATGATGGAAAGAGTGAACCTGAAAGTTGTCCTCTGACATCCACACATGTGCCATGGCATGAGCATATACACACGTGTACACACACATAAATAATAAAATTATGATGATTTTTTAAAAGTAATGTATCACAAGCAGGCAACAGGAATTTTTACATATTTAGGGCAAAAAAATATCTGATGTAAATATACCGAAAACATTAGAAATGATAGTTATATATGGATTTTCTTTTCTCTTTTTTTCCATTATGAGGATTAAACCAAGAGCTCCATACATGCAAAGCAAGCACTCCATCTGTATCTCCAGGCTGTTTTCTACTATTTTTTTCTTTGTTTTGTTTTTGTTTATCAAGACAAGGTTTTTCTAGGTAGCCTTGGCTGTCCTGTACTCACTTTGTAGACCAGGCTGCCCTCAAACTCACAGAGATACACCTGCCTCTGCCTGCCCCCACCCCACCCCAAGTGCTGGGATTAAAGGCATGTGCCACCAGCTGTTTTCTATTTTTTAAATCAGTGTCCCACTAAGTTATCTAATTGGCCTTCAACCATGTCTCCAGCCCACACAGGCTTTGAACTTTAATCTCATAATCAACCTCATGAGAAGTTAGAATTACAGGCCTAGTGCACCCGGCTCAGCTTTGAGTTTAAAGCAAATGTAACGATAATGTATTGAGAAGGGAAAAATGAAAGCATACTATATATTCTTATATATACACACAGAATAGCATGATCTCATTCAAAGGGATAATGCAAAAGTTAAAAATGTATACACTAGGGGCTAGGAAAATGGCTCACTGCTTAAGAGAACTGGCTGCTCTCGCAGATGATCTGAGTTCAGTCCCCAGCGCCCACTCTAGGCAATTCATGACTGTCTGTAATTCTAGTCCCAGGGGATCTGACACCCTCTTCTGGCCTCTTTGTCACCTGAACACAAGTATGTACACACATATACATAAATAAAATAGAAGTCTCTAAAATGTTATAAAATATGTACCACACACCCCCTTCACAGCCACTAGGATGATAATACACCCAATAATTACAAATGTCATTAAAAAAAAGACACAATTTATTCAATAGAAGGCAGAAAACAGAAGCATAGGAAACACCACCAATTTAAGTCTAATCATAAGAACAATCAGGACAAATGTATATGGCCTGACTTCTCCCACAAAAGGCAGCAATTGTCACACTGGGTAAGTCAACCTACAACTGCAGGTTGTCAGCAAGAAACCCACTTTAAATATGAAGGCTGATGTGTGGTTACTTTCAGCTTGATTGAACGAAGTGACAGATAAGGTCTGTCACTGTTCCCTGGTATGTCTTTTGGAAGGCCGTTTTTTGGAAGAACCTGACATTTGAATCACTTCACTGAGTAAAGGAAGATCTGCCTTCCTCCAGTGTGAGCAGGAATTCTCCAATGAGTTGAGGCTTGCTTGGTCGGCATAAAAAAGCAAAGAAAGAGTGAATTTACTCCCTACCTTTCCTCAGGCTTCGGCATCTTTCTTCTCCTGCCCTTATAGATCAAAACTCAAAGGTCTCTGGTCTTTAGAATTCAAGACAGAGACTAGCACCTGCCTCCACCCCCACCTTGCAGATCTTGGGCCTTTGGCCCTGTGGTTGGTGTTACACACCATCACTTCCCTGGTCTTCTGGCCCCTGAGCTTCAATGGAGCCACACTGACGGCTTCACTGATTCTCCAGTGTGCAGACGGTCTACATGGGGCTTCTCAGTAATCATGATTTGTTCATAAGTCAAGTTCCCCAATAAATCTATCTATCTATCTATCTATCTATCTATCTATCTATCTATCCATCCATCCATCCATCCATCCATCCATCCATCCATCCATCATGTGTCTTAGTTAGGGTTTCTATTGCTATGAAGAGACACCATGGCCACAGCAACTCTTATAAAGGAAAGCATTTCACTGGGGCTGCCTTACAGTTCAGAGCTCTAGCTCATTTCACCGTGGTGGGAAGCATGACAGCGTGTAAGCATAGCACTGCAGGAGGAGCTGAGAGTCTACAACTTGACCCGCAGGAAGCAGGAAAAGACCTGTGAGCCACTAAGAGTAGGTTTAAGTATCTGAAAGCCCATCCCACAGTGACACACTTCCTCCAACAAGGCCACACCCACTCCAACAAGGCCACACCTCCTAATAGTGCCACTCCCTATGGGCCAAGCATCCACACACATGACTCTCCAGGGGCCATTGCTATTCAAACCACCACATCGTATATCCATCTATCTATCATCTATCCATCTATCTATCCATCTATCTATCTATCTATCCATCTATCTATCCATCCATCTATCTATCTATCTATCTACCTACCTACCTATCTATTACTTCTATTTATCTATTATCATTATCGTCATATCATTATCTATCATCTAACTACCCATCTATCAACCCACTCATATAATAAAAAAAAAGGCACAATTGTCAATAATAAACCGCATATATAACAGTGGTCTCATGAGATTCAGAATGGAGCTGAAAACTCTTAGCATCTCAGGATACCCTGAGACACCATATTGTCTTAGCACAGCACAGTACTTCCATGTTTGAGGTGATCCTGCTGTAATCACGCCTACTTCTCTGCTTTCATAAAAGCCCCACTCTCACAATTATGTACAGCACATCGCATTTAATGATGATAATAGACTATTATGGCACTGGTTCATGTGTTTATTATGCTAGGCTTTTCACTGTTGTTTTAGAGTATACTCCACACACACACACACACACACACACACCAGTGTGCACTGGCCTCCTACATCCAGTGTTTACTGTGTCTTGATGGTACCCAGCGACCACTTTGGTGACTGACAGCTACCATCTAGTTCTGTATAAGTACACTTATACCTGATGATGCTCACACAACAAAATTACCCAGCCGTACATTCCTCAGAATGTGTCCCTGTCACTGAGCAATGCATTATTTTATGTACCCTTTTGTCTTTATCTCACAGAATGTCAATACAGATAGTAAAAAGTATATTAGGGCTGTCCGATATTGATTTCCAAGGCTGCCATAACAAAATATTTTGAATTTTAAAACATTAGTTGTTGTTGTTGTTGTTGTTGTTGTTGTTTTAATCTCAAAATTCTGGTAGCTAGCTGGGTGTGTTGCCTTTAATCCCAGCACTTTGGTGGTAGAGGCAGGCAGATCCCTGTGAGTTTGAGTCTAGCCTGGTCTACAGAGTGAGTTCCAGGACAGCCTACAATCCAAAAGAGCAATCAAAAGGAACTAGAAAGTATTTTGATCTCCTTAAATATCATACATTTATTAAGTTATCATATTATACCCCATAAATATACACAAGTAATAAACTAAATAAAATATTAGTTTAGACTCCTCCAAAATAAATTATATTGAAGTAAATTCAAGTAAAAAAAAAAAACCATAGCATTTCAAAATGTGCAAGATTCAATTAAAGCAATACTTATTGGGAATTTGACAACTGAAAATTCCTCTGTTAGAAAGTAGGTACTCTCACAGTAATCCGCCTGCCTCTGCACCCCTCCACCCCCACCCCTCGAGTGCTGGGATTTCAGGTGTGCACCACCGTGTCCAGCAAAACAAGCATTTTATTTGGAAAGACAAAAATAAAAACCAGTGGCAGTGAAATAGTTCAACAAGGAAAGGTGTTTGCCACCAGCCCTGGACATGAGTTTGACCCCTGAGTCCACATGTGGAAAAGACTCTTGATGGCTTTCCCCTCACCTCCACAGGCACAGCCATGTCAAGTACCATAACCCATGGGGAAACTGCAAAGTCCCCACCCCCATGAGGCTCAGAGGATGGCAGAGCCATCCCCTCATCCACATGCTCAGGTTGGTAGTGTGGAGGAGAGAGAAGGATGTTTTTTGTTTAGGTACCAAATGTGGGATGAGGAACAGACTTGTGAGAGAGCAGGTGATGTTTATCCCTTTAGAAGTCGAACCGCTTTGTTGGGGAGCTTGGCTGTTACCAGCTGAAAAACATCCTTGAACAAATTCTGGGAGGAGATATAAATGTGAGCCAAAAACAGGAGGGATGGTTTTTGGAGACTTGGGATTGAGTGGTTGTTCATCGCTGGCTTTCAAGATGCTCTTAAAGAGAACCGCTCTAGTGAAGGCTTTGGGGCTCCGGCTGAGGTTCAGGTTCTAGTTGCTCCAGGTTCCAGCAGAAGAAATCCTGTGGACAGTGCCAGGAGAATCGTTCCTGGGAACTGATACCCAGAGGGTTTCATTTTTGTGCTCTTTAATCTTCTTTTCCTCAGGTTTGTGCTAAGTCAGGTTATAAGCGAGGTGTCCTTGGTTTATAAGTTCATAATAAAATATAACTAAGAAAAAAGAAAGAAAGAAAGAAGGTACTCAGTGATGTGAGCCTCCACTTTAAACAACAGAAGAGAGCTGGGCATGGTGGCACACACCTTTAATCCCAGCACTCGAGAGGGAGAGGGGATCTCTGTGAGTTCAAGGCCAGCCTGGTGTACAGAGTGAGTCTGGGACAGCCAGGGTTACACAGAGAAACCCTGTCTCAAAAAACAGGAAAAAAGAAAAAGAAAGAAAGAAACTGAAGAGAGTGAATTAAATGCAAAGAAAACAGAAACCAATGGTAGAAAAAACAACAGAGAAAAGTCAGTGAAATAAACACTCCAAAACTGGAGATTTGAGAGATGGCTCACCAGTTCCCCCGGAGAGGACCCAGAGCCCACGTCAGGTGGCTCACAACCATCTGTTACTCTAGTTCCACGGGACCTGACACCCTCTTCTGACCTCTGTGGACACCAGATTCACACAAGGTGCACATAAACTCACATAGACACACACACACACACGAATTAATATTTTAAAATTACAATACTTATTGAAAAGATCAATAACATTGATAAGTCAGAGAAAAAAATAGACAATGCAGATGCAAACATCAGGAAGTAAAAGAGGTATCACTACAGGTCCTGCAGCAGAACATGAAGATGCTTTTTGGTACATTCAAGGAAAGTGCGGTAGACCACTGAGCTATTGGTCCAGCCTGGTGGACCTATATGTCTGCTAAGAAATTAGGTTTACGATTGAAAATATTCCTACAGCGTAAGACACAGGTGGCTTTACTGATGAATGTTATCAAGCCTTAGAAACGAGGCTTCAAACACATTAGGGAGGACAGAACACTTTCCAGGGCATCCAGTGAGGCAGGCATGACAGCAAACACTAAAGTCACACACAGACAGACATGAAGAGAAAAGAGAACAGCACCTGCCAAGTGTGTCAACAAGGAACTAAATTATAGGAAATTGAATCAAGCAACGCATTACAAGGATCACTATGGTTTAAATGACAATATCCCTTTAAAATTCATCTGTTGAAACCAAGATAGAGAGTTGGAGTAAGGGGTGAGGCCATGAGTGTGAAGCCTTTGTCCCTTCTGTGCAAGGCTAGAAGGAGAAGACGCTGTGGACCGAAAAGTGATCTCTCTACAGAGAATGCATCTGAAGCTGCCTTGGTCTTGGACCTCCCAGTGTCCATAAGTATAAGAAATAAACTTCCGTTGTTTATATGCCACCCAAGGTATGATGTATATCATAACAAAATAAAGTTTAGCTCAGTAATACAATACTAGTTGAGCACTAAAAATCATTAAATAAAATATGCTCATTTCTATTTTTTTCATTTATTTCTTTTTTATTCTTTGACCGTTTCTCATATATATATAATGAATTTCAGCTGTTCTCACCCTCCATTACTCTTGCTCATCCCACCCTCAATCCTGGCTGGAACCTTTCTTTCCAGAACATTCCCCTCCTACTTTCATGTTCTTTTTTGCATTTGACCCACACACTTCGTTAAACCATGGGTACAAGGTTATTTACAGTGGCTACACCACTGAAGAAAATGAGATATCTCCCCGGGAACCATTAACTGCCAACAGTGCCTCAGAGAGGGGTGGAGCCTCATGAACCCATACCCCATGCGTGAGGAAGTGTTGACTGAACTCAACTGCACAAGTAACCATGGCTGCAGTGAGTTGACAAGTACCGTGGTGATGTCATACCCAGCAAACCTCTTTTCATTGCATATCTCCCCAAGCTCTGTTTTGTTTGTTGTTTTGTTTGTTTGTTTGTTTGTTTGTTTTCCTGTGTGTAGCCTTGGCTGTCCTGGACCTTCTTTGTAGACCAGGTTGGCCTCGAACTCACAGAGATATGCCTGCCTCTGCCTCCCAAGTGTTGGGATTAAAGGCATGCGCCACCACGCCCAGCCATCCTTTGTATTTTAACATTCTTCCCCATCCGCTTCTGCTTTGTTCCCTGAGCACATGTTAAACATGGTGTCATGTTTAAGCCTGAGCACTGCACCATCAGTTGCTCTCGGTGCTTGGCATGTTACGAGTCTCTGCATCAATACTGCCTGCTGCGGAAGAAGCTTCTCTGATGAAGGCTGAGGGCAGCGTTAATGTATGGGTAGAAACGTGACTGCTTAGAAGGCAGTTTGGCAGTACGTCAGTTCATCAAAACAGCAGTAGTAGGGTTCCTGCTAGGGCCATGACCTCCCCAGCCACAACTCTTGCCCAAGTTCACAGTACTAAAAGAATTCATTCTAAAAGGCAGAAAAATCATTTGTCAAAACTCAGCTTCTATCCCTGATAAAACTTTCCATAAAACTAGCAACAGAAGTTTCTCAACCCTATAAATAATATCAGCAAAAACTACAGATAACATCATACTTACTGGTGAAAAATGGAATAGACGACTTTTGAAATCAGAAGGAAAAGCCTATGTTGTCCTTTCTCGTGCTTCTCTCATTGCACTAGAGATACGAAAAGAAACAAATGACCCACAAATTGAAAAGGAAGAGATAAAACTGTCCCTTTTTTTTTTTTTTTTTTTTTTTTTTTTTTTTTTTGCTGCTGAGTTACCACGATTTTAGGAAATCATATGCAATCTACAAAAGCTACTACAAAAAGCAAGTCAATGTAGTGACAAAATTTAGCCATTTCTTCACGTCAGCACCAAAGAATCTGAAGTTTAAGTGTAAAACCCCAAATGCCCTTCGCAATACCATCATCAGACACAAAAACAGCTGGCGCAGAATCTGTTGAGTTTGCGGGTTGGGTTTGTTTTGTTCTTAATGTGCAGGGGCTGGAGAGATGGCTCAGCAGTTAAGAGCACTGGCTGTTTCCCCCCCCCCCCCAAAAAATCACAGGTTTGATTCCCAGTATCCGCATGGTATCACTCAATCATATGTAACTCCATCCCAGGAGATTCAACATCTTCTTCTGTCTTCCTTGGGCACCAGGTACACACATGGTGCGCATGCATATATGCAGCCAAAATACCCATACACATAAAAAATTGTTTTGCCTCGTGACTTCTGGGATTAAAAAGCATATGCCAATATATCTAGCATCACGTAAAATGTTTAAAATGTGTAAGGATTGCATATTGGAAATTATAAAACATCAATAAAAGCAATTAAACATTGCCTAAGTAGATGTTTGTGCTCTGCTCGTGGCTTCAGAAATATAACATTGTGAGGATATCCTTCCTCCCCAAACAGGCCAAGCACAAATCTAAAAGGATTTCAGTAGAGTTGGTGTGCTTTTCAAAGATTCTTAGGGACCTAGAATAAAGCAACTAGAGTAACTAAGATAACTTTGGAAAGGAGGGCCAGAATTGGAGGACGATCTATCAACGTGAGTCTTCTGAAACTACAGAGGAGCTGGAAAGGTGGTCTAGAGAGTAAAGAGCTCACAGTGCAAGTGTGGGGATCAAAGTTCAGATCCTCAGTGACCACATAAAGGCTGAGTTGGCATGGCAGGCAGGAGTCAGACCAGAGGAAGAGACAGAGCATCCCTTCAAGAAGCTGCCTCACTCGCTGAAACAGTGAGCTCTAATGTGATGGCTGAAGTCAACCTGGAAGCCTCACTTGTCCAAGGACAGATAACATTCTGAAAGGCTTGGGGCTGCAGTTCATGTAAGATAATAAGCCATGTGGATTCACTTCAGTACACAAGGTTGGTTGCCCCAACTACATAAGGTGTTCTTGATCAAATCTAGTCGGTCAAGAGATACGAAGACAGGAAGTATGCCCGGATGTATGCTTGCCCCAACTGGATGAAGGTGTGAAGGGCATAGCCTTGTGGGTTTTACTTATAAGCACCTGACTAACCTAATTCAGCACCATTCTCTGAGAATCCCAGGTAGGGACCTGGTCAGTATCCATCATTCTAGCCAGTATTAAAATAATGCTTGCTTTAATTAGATCATCCTGGACTTGATCTTTCTCCTCAAAACTTTCAGGTTTAACAAGTGAGAGACCCTGCCTCCCCTTGCCTCAATACATAAGATAGAGAGCAATCCAAGAAGACACATGACACCAACCTCAGACCTAGACACGCGCGCGCACGCGCGCACACACACACACACGTACACACATAAATACACACATTCAGACACGCACACACAACATACATAAAAGCAATTTAAAAAATTAAAGCTACAATGGTCAAGATATGCCAATGGGATGACAATAGACACATAGAGGGAAACAACAAAATAGAATCCAGACACAGAGCTGTTAACACATAAGGTCAATAGAGTGATGGTTAAAAAAGAAAAGAGATGCAAAGGCCGCTGGGTATGATGCCTCATGCCCATGACCCCAGCACTCTGGGGCCTAAAGAAAGAAGATTATTCAGAGTTCAAGGTCAGCCTAGGCAACAGAATGAGACCTTGTCTCAAAACAACAATAACCAAAAGATGCAAAGGTAATCCAGTGTGGAAATGATAACCTTGTAAAAATCTGTTGTCAACTACCAAAATAACAATAAAACCACTTCAATACTTACTCCCAATTACTTAGAAGAAAGCGCTCAACTCAAAACAGGCCACAAAGCTGACTGTGAGCATAAAGGTATAAAACACCCAGAGTAAAGTCTTTGTATATGCATTGAGGCCTTAGAGCCCACACAAATATTGCAATCCATAAAATAATAATATTTGATAAACTGTACATTACCAAAGTTAGGAACTTCTGTTCTTTTGGTGCAATTGTTAAGAGACTGAAAAGACATGCCACAGCCATGAAGATAACATTTTCAACAAAAGATTCCCAATTAGAACTTATATCTTCAATACCTAACAACCTCTGAAAGCTTAGTGATCAGAGAGTGTACAGCTTGCTTTAAGGGGTATTTTGCTGTAGTTCCTGAAACGCAGTCTTAATGTGTACCCCAGGCTGGCCTAGACCTCATTAACCCTCTGTTTAGTCCCCTGAGGGAAGCACCATGCAGTGCCACATCTAACTCAATTTTCAGAATAGGCAACAAGATTTTGAAGATGCTTTATCAAAGATTATATGTAGATGGCACAGGGAAACATGTTCAAGATCACTAACTGTTGAGAAAACACAAATTCAAACCAGTGCCTCCCACTGAAATATAAAATCAAACAGATAAGTCATAACAAGTTTTAGCAAAGAGAGATGGGGTGGCGAGGCTCTGATGCTGTTGGTATGAACACATGCCACACACATCCTTAAGAAAGCAACCCAGAGGGCTGAAGAGATGGCTCAGAGGTTAAGAGCACTGACTGTTCATCCAAAGGTCCTGAGTTCAATTCCCAGAAACCACATGGTGGCTCACAACTATCTGTAATGAGATTTGGTACAGGCAGACAGAACACTGTATACATAATAAATTTTAAAAAATAAAAGAAATAAAAGAAAGAAAGCAAGAAAGGAAGGAAGGAAGGAACCCAGCCGTTCCTTCAGGCATTAAACTTACACTTACCTACACTCCCAAATGTTTGTTCAAGAGGTGAAAGTTTATGTTCATAATGATATTAGGGGTATTTATTTGCAGCTTTATTCAAACTATCTCAAACTAGAAACAACCCAAATGCCAAGGAGTAAGCAAGGTGTGATACATTTTTGCTACAGAATAATTCCAATCAATAAAAAAGAAAGGATCCTTAGACCCATCAACATGGGTAAATCTCGAAGTCACTAGGCTAACTGATTTCCCCCACGTATATAGTGTACGGCTCTATTGCGATAAAATAATATAAAGGAAATGAATTTGTAACTAAGAAAAGAAATGACTGGGAGCAGAGGGGTCAGGCAGGAAGGAATGAGGGGGCGAGATCACAAAGGAAAGCCTGGGGCGTGATGGATCTCTTTCTGTTATTTTGATGGTTGTGATAATTTCTTGAGTACGTACATATGTCAAGCTATATCAAACTTTAATAGGCAATGTCCTGTATGTCAGTCATATTTCAACAAGACAGAAACAGACGGACAAGATGTCCGGGGATGTCACTGGAGAATATTTAGAGAGTCAGGACCCTCCAAGATGAGGGATATAGTTGGTAATAACAGATAACAATGGTTATCCTTAAGGCTCACAGTCACTTCTTAGTATTTTATCATCTCTTACAAAGGGAAACAGAGCTTAGTGAGAAGCTCAACTGCCTTCTCGAGATCATGAGAATGGTGGAACGGGGCCATGATCCTCACACCGCCTGATCACCCAGAGCCCTAGCTTTCCTGCAGCTTTGAGGAGGTGTTGATGCAAGGCCAGCTGTAGGGATCCCCAGATACTCCCTATTCCCCTTACACACACACACACACACACACACACACACACACACACACACACACACACACACAAACACACACTGGCCTCCACAAGTTCTTCTCCTTTCCATTTCTGCTGCTGGTGCTCTGAGGCCAGGCAGGGAAAGCCATCACTAAGCTAAGGCTCTGACAGTCTTGGTCTCCTGGATCCCAAGCCAAGGGGCTGTGAGCCAGAACCCCAAGAGACATCTGAGAATGTGTAGACGGAAGCTGTCGGGAAAAGTGACTCATGGGAGCATGTTTGGAATATATTCAGGTTCAATTGCTTCTCCAAATCTTGGGGTGGGGGGAAGGGAGGGGAGAAGGGGGGCGGAACATGTGGCCTAGTCATGACAGGTGCTCCAAGGTATCTCATTAGGTCAGGAAGGCCTGGAAGAACCAGAACACAGAAGCTTCCAGGGCACTTTGTCAGGGGAACAAGACACCCTACAGGGGCTAAGGGTTTCATCAGGTCAGTGTGGATGGTGCAATCCTGTTCTCTGTGGCAGCTGTCCTCACAGTGAGAGAAGAATCCCACATGTCACTACACGGCCACCAGGTAGGACATGACCATTTCTATGGACTCTGTGGAGATGCCTCACTCCCGGAGGAGAGGGGAAGACAGGATACCTTCACTGTGCTCAAAGAAGAATGTATTTAGGCGCTTATGACCACCACAACACCTTCTCTGCTGTTGCGGATGGCAGCTCTGGCCTGCACTTCACCAAGCAGCTCCTTTAAGGTACCCTCACTGGAACTTCCCCCAACATGTTATATTTCCGGTCGCTGCCATAACAATCACCACACACACTGGGTCTTAAACCCACATATGCACTTCCTTACAATTGTAAGGTCAGAAGCCTAGAATTCTAAACAGGCTGCCTCCTTTTCTAGAAACTCCAAGAATAAGACCCCTTCCTGGCTTTTCCAAGTTTCTAGTGCTGCCTGCTTCACTCCCTGGGATGGCCAGTTGGAAGGCCTTTCTCATCTCATCCCACCCCCTTTCTTTTACAAAGGCCCTAGTGGTTACTTAGGAACCACCTGGGAGATCCATGACCCTCTCTCTATTTTAAAGTTAGCTGCTTAGCAACTTTACCTCCACCCCTAACAGCCATTCCTCCCACCATCTGGTCCAACATATTCTCACGTTCCAGAGACTAGGACTAGACACCTACGGGGAGACAAAGAACAACAGAGCTTCCTGCCACAGTTCTGTATCAAAGAATCCATCAATGAAAGGAATCAGACAGGAGGCTGGAGAGACAGTTAAGCAGTTAGAAGCACTTACTGCTCTTCCAGAAGGCCCAGGTTAGGTTCCCGGCATCCACACGGCGACTCACAGTCATTTGGAACCCCAGTTCTAAGGGACAAGATACCTTCTCCTGGCTTCCACGTGCACCTAGCACATATGTGGTACACATACATACAGGCAGGCAAAATACCCACACACATAAAATGTTGGTTTTTTTTTTTTTTTTAAGACTCAGACAAGCCTTATGTTCACAGGAAGCTATTTTTTTAAAATACGATTTTTATCCTTTGAGAATTTCATGCATGTTTACAATGCATTTTGATTGTTTCCACCTCAACTACTACCCACTCCAATTCTCCCAGATACCTTCCTCCTATGCCCCTCCCAACTCCATATCTTTTTCTCTTTTAATAACTCACTGAGTTCAGTTAGTGCTGTCCAGATATGCATGGGTGTGTAAGGGCATCTGCCAGATGCTAGTGACTAGGGTATGGAAATCTACAAGAGACCACACCGCTGAGGAAAACTGATCACTCCCCCTCCAGCAGCCATCAACTGGCAATAGCTCTCAGCCAGGCGTCATCCCAACATGTCATCCATGCTGGCACGCTGACAGGCTTGATCTTGTGTAGGTCTCGTGCAGGCAGCCCTGGCTGCTTTGAGTTCAAGAATGCTGTGGCCATGACATGTTCAGAAGACACTGCAATGGCTCCTTTCTTTTTAAAGGAGGCACCACAGAAATGTCTTCAAATTTAATCAAAAAGCCCTGGTGATCTGACATAAAGACATCACCAGTGTTACCGTTGCCTTCTCCCTGTCAAAATGATCTTGGAAGCCACCAGGTAAATGTTTACCTTTAGAAAGGTGTTCATAAGCATTTTCGCTGAGAAGGGAAGGAAACCGAATCCTCAGGGTCCCACCGGTCAGACAGTATGAGGAGTTACTGACTAATGCATTCTGTGGGAGCCACAGTCATAAGTCAGTTGATAAAGTGCTGCACAGCACGACGGCCTGAATTCAATCGCCAGACCTCTGTGTAAAAGCTGGTGCACAGTGGTGCATGCACATAACCCAGGAACTGGACGTTGGAGACAGGTGGATCCCTGGTCAGCAAAGCTCAAGTCTCTGTCAGAGTAGAATAAGGTGGACAGCTCTGAAGAATGGTACCAAGGTTGACCCCAGCCTCTACATAGGCCTGTGAGTACACAGGTTTGCATGGGAGAGCTGGTCCCGCTCCTCACCTGAGCAGCCCGGGAGAGCCGGGTCCTGGTAGTGTAGGCACAGGAGAGCTGGTGGGCTGACCAACTCAGCTATCACCCAGGCCCGGATCCAAGTCTTTGAGCTGGCTCAGCCTAACATCTACACCACTGTGAGCTGCTGGAGCGTGTGAAGGGGCCAGTCCTGCAGAATCAAAGCTGCAGGATGTCTGTGACACAGGGTATCCTAGAGGGGTCTCTGAGAGGAGCCAGTATTGATGGTGTAGCAAACACTATAGGCATCGAACCGGACTGGACTCACTGCAATGAACATTTGCAAGTAGCACCCTTTGGGCAAACGGGTATACTGTGTGGCAGACACACCATAGCTTCCACAGCAAGATGTTTGCTGTTTAATTATTATTTTTTATTTTCTTTTGGGCGTAGGTTACAAGGGTGGAGGGCAGATACAGGAGGACTGGAAAAAGAGTGGGATTGAGGTGCATGATGTGAAATTCACAAAGAATCAATAAAAATTATGAAAAAATTCAACATTTTCAATTTACTGTCTTACAAAAAAATTAAAACAAACAAAAAGTCCAGGTTTTTTTTTTTCCCTCAGAGTTCTGAAAGCCAGGAGTCTAAAACTCACAATGTTAACAGAGCTAGTTTCACCCGGAGGCTCCGGGAAGAAGCCTCTCCCCGCCTCTCCCTGCCTCTCCCTGCCTTTCCCCACCTCTCCCTGCTATCTGGATCTGTTACATCCCTTACCATTCAATCCTTGGCTTATAGGAACACATCGCTTTAATCTAGTGGTTCTCAATCTGTGGGTTGTGACCCTTTTGGGGGTCACATATCAGATTTCCTGCATATCAGATATTTATATTACAATTCATAACAGTAGCAAAATTATGGTTATGAAGTAACGATGGAAATAATTTTATGGTTGGGTGAGGGGCAGGGGTGTCACCACAACATGAGGAACTGCAGTAAATAAAGGGTCGCAGCGTTAGGAAGGTTGAGAACCACACTCTGCTGCCATCTTTACAGGGCTTCCTCCACTGTGGCTCCTCTTGTGTGTGTGTCTTTACCACCCCTAAGGAGGACATTTGTCATTAGATTTAGGATTCTCTCAGCTAAATTCAGATTGCTCCCATCTTGAGACATCAACTCAGTGACACCTGCAATACTTTCTCAAAATGAGGCCATGTTTAAACATAGTGTGAGTTAGACAGCTTAGTGGGTGGCAAGGAATGACCACATTTTAACGCACAGTTGATATCTGGTGCCCAAATAGCACTTGATAGGGTCCTCCCGGGAACCCAAACGCACCCCCATAGGTGCAGTGCAGTATCCAAGGCCCTCCACAGTGGCCCCACATTCTAGTCCATTGTGAGGGTACATAGCCTTTTCTAAGGCAGCAATCAATGCCTTCTCATCTGCCTGGACAACTTCTAGCTGCCTTTCAAAGGCCACCAGGAGCTCCTCAGTCTTTGTTAGGTCGTCTCTGGCCTACCACCCTAAGTTTCCCATCGGAACACTTCTGTGCTGTGCTCCTCCAGGAAGCCTGTATGTTCTGTCAACCTAGTGCCCATGATGGGTCTCATTCCAAGGTCTGTTCTCCTAAGGGCCATGAAAAACCTAAGAGTTCAGGCTGGGCTCTGTCGTATTAAGTTAATTAAGCTGGTCTCAGAAAGACAGATAAGTATTTTCTCTTGTTTGTAGTTCCCGGACTCCATACCATCACACGAACTCATGTACATGTAACTTGAATAAAAGCAACACTGTCTATGATGTCACAAGGGAAGAAGTGAGAGAGGAGGATGGTCTGGAGGGAGTGCGCTCGACATACGGTATATACCTGTAAGAGAAATTAAATTAACTTTAAAATGAGAAAAGAAGTACATATTTTACAATAAACCCCTCTGAATACAATTGAGTTACATTCCAAATAATATTATAAAACAATAAACAGTTTCTACTTGGCTACATAGTACATAAGATAGTATTTAATTTTAAGAAGGAAATGTAACTAAATTGAAGGGGAAATATGGAAAGATAAATATAACATTTTTTTAAACTGTAGAGAAGACAAATATTCCCATCCTTGGCTATTAGATATTCATATTCTACCAGCAACTGCAGAGAGCCTGCCATGCACTGAACACACAGCACAGCTAAGGAGAGAAGTCTGTGAACAGGCCACAGAACGGGGTCCCAGTCTACCCCAGTTCTGGAGGAGCTTGTCTCCCCCTAGGGATGCGTGCCTGCTGAGCTAAGGGCCAGAGAAATTAACTGGAGAGTGGAAGGGAAAGGATTCCAGTGCTGAGACCTAGCCTAGGCGGTGGCCTGCTGGTGAGAGGAGGTCGATCAAGCTCAGGGGCCTGGAAGAGGTCATGTGTGTCTGGTGGAGGTCAAGGTCAAAGGACACGGGACATTGGCCTTGTCAGGATGTCTGGATGTTATTCACCGTTATGTCCCTGTCTTCATAGACATTGGTCCTCGTTCCCTGAGTGAAGCAGAGGGCTTTGCTTTAACCATATCTGTGGAAACAGGGGAGGAATGTGTGGTCCCTTCCAGCATTTTGAAAGGCTTCCTGCCCTGGCTCTTGGGTTCTCACACTGGGCCTGTGGCCCTTCTCAGTGGCATGAACATCTGCAATCAAAAGGAAAGAGAAATGCCAATCTTCCCTTGTATATTGGAGAACAGCTACATTACATAATATTGTTGTATAGAATATGTAATACCACCCCTGTGCCCATAAGCCTTTCTCCGTGCCCCCAGCCCCTGCCCAGGAGACAAATACTCTGCCTCTGGTTTTTCTTTGGTGCATCTCCCTTTCTCTCTCTCTCTCTTTCTCTCTCTCTCTCTCTCTCTCTCTCTCTCTCTCTCTCTCTCTCTCTCTGTGTGTGTGTGTGTGTGTGTGTGTGTGTGTGTGTGTGTGTGTGTGAGAGAAAGAGAGAGAGAGAGGTGAGTGTGTGTGCATGGTCACATGTATATGGGCACATGTATATGTATGCAAGTGCATATAGAAGCCCAAGACTGACATGGGAAATCAACTGCCCTACACCTTTTCATTGAGATGTGGTCTATCAAATGAATCCAGGCCTCATCGATAGGACTAGTCTAAGTAGCCAGCTTTCTCTGGGGATCCCCCGTCTCCATCTTCGGAGCCCTAAAATTACAGACAGGCCACTGTGTCCAGCTGGCATTTACATGGGTGTCATGATGCAATGTCAAAAGGCTGGACACACTGGCAGACAACTATGTTTTCAGCTGCCCCATGCTGCTCTTTTTTTCCCAAAAGAGGATCTTGAGTCCTGACAGAAAAGGCACAGTTTCCCCCGTATTTTGCCCGATGAAAGCAAGACAGAGGCAAGAACAAAGTCTGGGGGCACAAAAGACAGAATGTCTGCAGATATTCCTGGGCCGTCCATCAGAGAACCCAGATCTGCACCCCTAATATCGTCATCAGACACACAGCAAGGCAGATGTCTCTGAGTGGGGCTACTGAGAGAGCAGGAGGCAGAGATTTTTCTCTCCCATCAGCACCTGCCCACCCCGTCATGTGATGGTTAATCTTATCAACTTGACAGGATGTAGAATCACCATGGTGACAAACCTCTGGGCACATGAGTGAGGTACTTTCTAGATTAGATTATCTGAGGAGGGAAGACCCACTCTAAACATGGGCTGGCATCCCAGGCTGAATAAAAATGTGACACTGAGCTGGGTACCAGCATTTGTCTCTCTTTGCTTCCCAACTGCAGGCTGGATGTGACCCGCTGCTTCCTGCTCCGGTCACTATGCCTCCCCCAGCGTGCTGCGCTGGCTACACCTTCAAACTGTAAGCCAGATTAAGTCCTTCCTTCTTTCCTTCCTTCCTTAGGCTGCTGTCAGGTATTTGTCACAGCAACACCACACAGGAAAGGACACTGTCACCACCAGTTACTCGGTCCAGCTTAGAGGTCTCTAACCATAAGCGAAAACGTCTCCCCTTGGCAGTTTAAGCATTGGCCATGCGTTGGAAAGGATTGCCAGAGACGAATTCTACGTGTCCCCAGCCAACGAAGCTTTCCCCCAAGGCCTTGGGAAGCTGGAACCAAGCAAATAGGGGATCCCAGGGGCAGTTGGGCTCCTACTGTAGAGCCAGTGCTAGCCTAGAAGTGTGGTGCTCCTGGGTTCTGCTGTGCCTGGCAGGCCAAGCCTGTAGCCCAGAGAGGAGAGGGGCTGAGTGACTAGAGCTGGAGAGATGGGGGCCCTTGAGGAGCAATTCCTGCTTGCCATCACCCATTAGTACTGCTCAGACAAAATGCTGAGCCCCTCTGAGAAGATGCCTGGGCAGTTCATAACTCTGGCCTCACACAGGGCTGGGCAGGATGGTCTGTGAGGGTGCCTTGCAAGTGAGGTTGGTACTCTGTTCTGACAGGGTTTGGGTGGCACATCTGTCCAAATGGTTATGTAAAGTAGTACAACAGAGAAACACAGAGGGTCCCTTTGGGGGGTATGCATGCATATGAAACCATGGTTCCTGCATGATAGCATAAGGGCAGAGTGACACCCAGGAGAAACTGGAATGTGTTCATGACAAAATCAGACTTCCACACACTAATGAGCCATCGAAGGCTACACCATCTATTCACTGTGCAAGCTCTTTTGCTGTGTAATGCCTGAATCCAAGGTAGTGGCCTCTGAAACAACACTATAGCCTGTCACAGTCAAACCTCCGTTAGATAATTACCTTCCCAAGATTCTGCCACTCTTTGATACCATCACATCTTGAGTTAGGGTGATTGTTTGTTTGTTTGTTTGTTTGTTTGTTTTTCAGACCAGTCTCATATAGCCCAGGCTGGCCTTGAACTCCCTATGTAGCTAAGGATATCCTTGAATTTCCTGTGTCTATTTTGCAAGTGTTGAAATTACAGGCCCAGTCCACCATGCCTGGTTAATGTGTTAGAGACTGAACTCGAACTCAGGACTTTCAGGCATGATAGGCAATCACTCTACCAGCTGAGAGCCTGAGGATTTCAGCACACAGATTTGAAGACCCTCGGTCCACACCACTTTTGCTGTCTTCCATTCATTTGAGGCAAATCACTAGGTCGCTGCCACTCTCACACAGAGGAGCCCTCCCTCAGAAGTCCAGGAGGCATGACTCACTTGAAGTCCTTTCCAAAAACACATACCACGCCCATTAACTCAGGCTACAACCATTTAATGAGGACCGACCTATTACCAGACAGCAAGCTGAATGGCGAAGAGAGAACAAAGCTGCCACTGTCACTTGCAGGCCAGTGGGTAAGTCACAGAATAACAAACACTAAAATAAATGTCACGTTCCAGCTGTAGAAAATGTCTTTCATGAAAGAGAGGCACCTAGCACCATGGGAACAGTTGGCCAGAGGGCAGGATGAGGGCAGAGGGGACTGACATAGGAAAGGTTGCGAGAGTCGTCCGGGTGATGCCGCAGCCTATGTGAGGGCGGTATGTGGGTAGCTGTGAGCCCACGTGTGCAGCCCAATGTGTGGATGAGTCCCGTGCTCATCCTGCGTGGTGTTCTTCAGTAAATACTGGTGACCTGAAAGACTCTAAAAGGAGGGACAGGATGGAGATGGGACTCTGTTGGGTTCTACCCTAAGAACTGCATAAAAGCAGGTATGGTGGTGCATGCCTGGGACCCTGTCGCTTTAGGAGGTGGAGGCAGGCAGAGCAGAAGTTCAAGGCCATCTTCACTTACATGGCAAGTTCAAGGCCAGTCTGGGAGGAGCTGGTGAAGGGACAGGAGGTGACAGAGAAGGGAACTGAGCCTTCCTCAATGCTCCTCCACCTTACCCCACCCCACTCTCCCTCCTTCCCTGATTCCTCCTGTGTAACTTTCCTTTGGGGAGTCATATACACCCTCATAAAGAAGCAAGACCTGCAGATGCAGCCTAATGCATCATCCAGAAAGGGAGGGCTGTCTGCCGGGCCTGGGTCTGCTCCCACCCCAGCCTGTGAGGCTCCATTCTGCAAGCCAGCATCTCCCTTGTTACTGAGATGGACTATTGATTAAGGCCAAAGTGACTTTTTATGGGGCCTCGGGTCTAGAGGCAGGAAAGAGATGAAGAGGATGCCGGAAGGCAGAGGATCCTGCTGGCAGAAGGTGGGGGGGTGGGAGGCCAGTGGGGGGGAGGGCCCTATACCCAGTGAGAAGGTTAGACTATGGAGAATCTAAGAGAGCTAGGGAGCTCCTGGCCAGAACAAGGGCTCCTCTTATTGTCAAAGGAACTGAAGGAAACAGGCTGTGACAGAATTTAATATCTGTGCCCAGCACTAATAAATCATGTGCTGGTTGTATGGAAACAAGACCAGACCTATTCAAATAACAAACCTGTGCTCCCTCTGCTCAGCATCCAAGAAGAAGGCCCTTCTTCCCTCCACCCCTGAAAGGAATACGGAAGTGTACACAGTATCTGGAAGACCGGGCTAAAGGCGTGGCTCCTGCTTCTTCCTCTGTGTACTCATTAAAAAAAAAGTTCTCTACACTGTGTGTCATGTACTATTCCATTAGCATCTAGGGACATGTACATGGATCCTGCCCTACTGGGCCTTATAGTCTAGACAGGAAATAATCACGGAGTGATTACCCACGTCACCATGGAATGATAAGTGTGAAAGGCATATAAAGGAACAACACGAGCCAGGCCTAGAATGGTTTGGAAGACTATGAGGCCTAGGAAGGGACTGAACCGACACATTGGCCTCTGGCCCTTGCTACGCCCTGTGGAGGCGACAACCAGGAGGCCCCCATGGGTCAGACTTGCTCTCTGTCCCTACAGCAGTGTGTCCCTTTGCTGGTGTGGCTTGTGTTCTGTCTTTGCAGCTGATTTCATCTGTCACGATCTGCTTTCTGCTGGACTGTCCACGCCCCCGCCCCGTTTCTCCTGTCACTGGTCCAGGCACCCTCAGGAACTAAACCTTTCTTCTCTGCTGGCCTGAAGCTGTCCTTCCCACTTTCCTGGTGGTTCTGCTGCCCCTGACACCAGTGGGCCTCTTCCATACCGTCCACTCAGCTTGTCTTTAGGACCAAGAACCATTTTCTTATGTCATTCATTAGCCTGTGAAAAAGAAAGGGTTGGAGTAAGACAGAACACACACCAATGCAGGTTCCCCTGTTGGTATCTGTTCCACCATCGATATCTATAGAATTCTACAGGAAATGGAGCAAAGGCCCCTCCCACTTTCTACTCTAAAGCAAATGGAGCAAAGGCCCCTCCCACTTCCTACCCTACAGCAAATGGAGCAAAGGCCCCTCCCACTTCCTACCCTACAGCAAATGGAGCAAAGGCCCCTCCCACTTCCTACCCTAAAGCTCATCCTTAGCCAGAGTGTGGCATGATACGCAGCTGCCTTAGCTGCCGCTGTGTCTTCAATGACCCGCTACTCTTTCCGTTCTGTCCAACTGCTGCCTCTGTGGGGTACTCCCCATTCTTTCTGCTCAGACACCCAACCACCTAAGTGGGGGACCCACGGGGCCTACAAATGCTCCTGGATTTTCTAAGTGGAGGTCTTGCTTTCTGACCACTGAGTTTCCCTCCTCTAAAGTTCTAAACTTCAAGTGCACTCTGTGGTGACCTGAGAAGTTCTCATGCCCAGATGATCCGACTTAATGGGTCTGGCCTGAGCAGGGAGCTGCTTAAAGCTTCCAGATGATTCTAACATGCAGCCAGAGCCAAGAGCCAGTGCTTTAGAGAGTCCCTTTAAGAGGAGCTGTGACCGCCTCAGCTGATCCTGCGCAACTCATGAGAGGATCTCGGCTTCAACAGCGGTTGTGAGTCAACACATCCCAGGTGAGCCCTTCCTACATCACCAGGCACTGCGGCAGGTACGTGGCACATCAGCGCACAAACAATTACTATCCTTGGGCTGTCAAAATGCCAAGCCTGAGTTTGATACCCAGAATTCACATGGCAGAAAGAGAGAACTGAATCCTTCAATTTGTCCTCTGACCTCCACACATGCGCGCGCGCATGCGTGCGCGCGCACACGCACGCACACACACACACACACACACACACACACACACACACACACACACACACGGAGAAAAACCTGCTTTTGTAGAGCTGACAGTCCAGTGAAGACAATGAACCGCAGTATGATAAAACGTACCATCTGTTTGTGCACATGTGCAAAAAGAGAGACTTTTTTTAAGATTCATGAATGGGGGACAGGTCCCATTTTAAAAATGGGTGTCCAGGCCAGACCTGGTTGTGGTCTGTGTCCCTCAAGCCTGGCTCCCAGTGTGCGACGTGAAGGGATGATTGAACCTTCACGAGGTGGAGCCTAGAGGACTGGGCAGTCGGTGCCGGAAACGGAAACAATGTTATTTATAGATGGTTAGTTCCTGCAAGAGAGAAGGACAGCTCTCCCCACAGTCCAGCACTCTTGCAGTAATGCTGTCTGCTATGAGCTCCTCATCAGAACTGAACCAATGCCAGCAACATGTCCTGGAACCCCAAAACTCTGAGCTAAATGAACTTAAAACAAATAAACAAACAAGCAGGGTCTCTCCACATAGACCAGGCTGGCCTTGAACCCACAGAGCTCCACCTGCCTAGGATTAAAGGCATGCATCACCATGTAGGAACCAGGCCCAACTGGGCTGCCTGCCTGTCTTGCTGTTTCATGTCCTGTTTCTAGCAGCTTCCACGTCTGTGTTTATCTTGGTTAGCTAGTTATGTTTACTGCTCTGAGAACGAGCCCCTCCCTTCCTCGAGACTTGTCCTCCTGTGTGCAATCACCTCTTGAGGGATTTCACCTGGGAGGAGGATTCCTGTTTGGCTGCCTATAAGAAGGCTCTTTGGAACTCTGGAGAGGAGAATAACAAACCGCTGCCACGGCTGCTGCTGCGGCTGCTGCTCTCTTAGCACGAAGGACCCGCTGTGTTAGTGTGTGTGTGTGTGTGTGTGTGTGTGTGTGTGTGTGTGTGTATGAGTTAAATCCGCAGTCCCTCGCCCTCGACTTGGTACCGCGGTGGCGCGGGTGCCACATCACCACACCTGGATATTTTTTCTATGCACTACTCAACTTTGTGTATTTCATTACTGCGATAGAAAACAGACTAATACAGATGCATTTGAGATAATATGCGTATGAAACGAGAGAACAAGCCAACTCAGAATTTCCAAAATAAAAACCACAGCACACATTTTTCAATATCATCCTGCTACATGTATTTAGGAGATAAAAAAAAAAAAATCTATAGGACTTGGTGATGACAGTGGAGGGGGAGCAGTGAGGGGAAATAGGAGCCAGCAAGAACATCTCTCAGGTTTCTTATGCTAAGCGGCTAAGTGTATGGAAGTGTCCAGAGACACTGGGGTCTGGAGGTGGAGCACAGGTGTAGGTAGCAGCAATCTGGCTTTGCTATCTGCTTTTACCATTTTTAAACAATATTTATTTTTTATCATACGTGTGTGTGTGTGTGTGTGTGTGTGTGTGTGTGTGTGTTTGTGTGCGCGCGCGCCTACATGCATACGGTGCCTGTAGAGTCCAGAAGAAAGCATCTGATTCCTGGAAACATAATGACAGAAGGTTGTGAACCGCCCTGTGGGCGCTGGGAACCAAACCCAGGTCCTCTGTAAGAATAGCCAATGCTCTTAACTGCTGAGCCATTTCTTCAGCCTCTGCCTTTAGCATTTTAATGATAGGGGGAAACCAAAAGGGGAATGTTTATACAACTTTTTTTTTTAATTTATGGTTGGAAAAATTAGAAGATGAACATTATTTTCGAACATGGAGAAATTATAAAGATGTTGAGCTTGATTAGAAGAATAAAAAGGAGAATAATATTTCCTGACGTGTGGAATTATATAAAGTTATAATGTCAATGCCAATATACAAAGTTGTACTGGAACACAGGTCTGGTCTGTGCTTGGTCGTACTTTAGATGGCAGAGTTCAATAGTTGCATAAGACACCATGGAGCTCTCAAAGCCTAAATTATAGTCATCTGTTGGCATCCAGAGGACTGCCCCCCCCCCACCAAGATAACAAAACTCACAGATGCCCAAGCTTGTATTAAGTAATGAAACATTTGCATATCCCACACATATGCTCCATATTTTAAAAATCACCTGTAGCTCATTTATCATAGCCAATACAATATAAATGTTATGCAAATTGTTGTCATGGTGTATTGTAGAGAGCATGACAAGAAAAACATCTGTTTGCATTCAATACAGATGCAGGTTTTTAAAATATATATATATATTTTAATCCAGCTGGGGGAATCCGCAGATATGGAACACACAGATATGAAAAGCAGAGACTGTTGCTCTGTTGAGAGAATATGGTGGCTACCAGTGGAAGGATGCTAAGGTTTACGTTTGTCTTTATTAGGGATCTTGTTGCTGTTGTTGTTTTGTTTTGTTTTTAAGACAGTCTTACTATGTAGGCCAGGCTTTCCTTAAATTTTCTCTTCCAAGTGCCTCGACTTCTAGAGTGCTGGGATGTCAAACACGTGACAGTATGGCCAGTTGCCATCGTTGTTTTAACTTCAGATTGACTGAAAGGTGTCTGGTTGGTAAAGAAAAAGACACAGAAAAGAGACCAGATGACAGAGTGGCCAGGCCTGTGGAGGCTCGCTGACAAGCCAGAGAGCCCTGAGCTGTTTGGTCTCATTGGAAAAACAAGATCCAGCAAGGGGAGCCCCAACCCACTTTTCTCATGTAGCGGGTATAATGGAGTCAGATAGTATAGCTTAAAATCTTTGCTGGTTCTGCATCTTTAGTTCAGTGGTGGCCTCTCAGAGTCTCCATTTCCCTACGTTACATCCCAAGTTACGTCGCGTATGGTAGCGCACGCCTTTAATCCCAGCACTTGGGAGGCAGACACAGATTGATCTCTGTGAGTTCAAGACCAGCCTGGTCTACAAAGTGAGTCCAGGACATCCAAGGCCACACAGAGAAACCCTGTCTCTGGGATTGGAGGAGCAGGGGGTGGGTGGTGGTGAGAATCCCAAGTTTGCAAGACTCGCGAATATCAATGCAGTGATATTTGCACTTCAGCATCAGTATCCAATGAATCAGAATCATTCAGCAAATGTTAAATTCTCTTCTTCCTGCCCCAATCCACTCCAGGCCAGCTCCTTCCCAGACATTGCCTTGGAAAAAGAGGAAAAAAAAATCTTGGATACAAACCTGACCTACATTCCTTGCCAACAAGTCTCTTGTCTTTCAGGAAGGAAGGGTAGACTCCAGGGAAGGGCTCACCCAGCTGAAAGAGTCCTGAGGCCCCTCCTAATCGGGCCTTCTCCTGAATCTTCCAGCCTCCTGAGCTTTGGAAGCTCTTGTCAAAACAGAACCAGCAGCCAGTTTGGTTGAGGTTCTAGTTTTTAGGCAATTTTCGGTCTTAGAGTCTTTAGGTGTTCTGGAGTTGTCAACAGGCCACCAACCTTTGTGTGTGCATGAGCAGTGTGTGTACAGGATGGTATGAGTTGTGCACATAGTGTTTGTACTTGTTAGTGTGGGTGTGTGTGGAAGCCAAAGCTTGACAGCTGGTGTCCTCTTCTCGATCACTATCCAACTCTATTTTCTGAGACAAGGCCCCTCGGCGAATCTGAAGTTTATTGACTCAGCTAGTCTGACTGGCCAAGGAGCTTCAAGGATCAATCTGTCTCCCTATAACACACACACACACACGCACACACACACACACACACAGAGAGAGAGAGAGAGAGAGAGAGAGAGAGAGAGAGAGAGAGAGAGAGAGAGAATATGTTCTGGGGTTACAGGCCCTCACCATTGTGACTGGCTTTTCGTCTGAGTTCTGGGGTTACTAACTCAGGTCCTTGTGATTTCAAGACAGACATTTTACCAACAGAGCCAGCTCCCCAGTCTTACACCAACCTACGTCACTTGGAGACTTCGAAGGGCAGTGGCCAGTGGAAAATAATTGTTTTCCAACATCTGTGAGATTGACAGTCCCCACACAAAGGAAGGTGCTCCATCTGAGGTGAGAGAGATCAAGATGGCCCCATGGTTGACACATTTGTCAGGCTACTCTACACAGAATACCTGTCTCCCCTGGTCACCCTCGCAGGCTGTGACTCCAGCACCCCAACATAAGACCTGTCTCCTCAATCTGTTGTTTAGTCAAGATGAAATGAATATATTTCTCTGGCATCCCCTTTTCAAAGCAGGCCAAGTGACTGCAGCAACAGCTTTGTACTCAGTCGGGGAACCATTTCATCATCTTCTAGGACAAAAATCCTGTGAAAGGGACACACCGGGTTTGTCTTTCATCATGAGAGATGAACTCAGCAAGCCAGTGAGGGAGAGAAGCCATTTGTTCTGGGAAGAGAACCAAAGTATCAAAGCTGCCTCCTGCAATTATTTAAATTAAATACCATGTTTCATTCAATGTAAGATATATAATTAATAAAGGTTCTCAACCTTTTTTATAGTCTGACTGAGCTACAAAGAGATTATTACCAGAATAAATCTCTCCCACAGTGCCCAGGATGCTGGGTGTGTGCTTGTGGGTTGCTATGTGTGTGCATATGTGTGGGAAAACGAGACTGTGTGCCTGAGCCGTTCTGACAGTGTGTGCCTTAGGTGTCATTTGACTGCAGTAACCCCCCCTGAGTTGACTTAAGTAAAAGAAAATCTGTTTGATATAAAGACCTGGGATCATTTTGATATAAATTGACAAGATGGTCATTCCCTGTTCTGCACATTTTTGACTGTGCCAGATCATCCCTCTAATCCACAGCCCTTAGGAACAGGACACCTACACGTGCTGAGTCAGTTAGCTTGTGCCTCCTGATCCGGGAGGGCCTGTCTTAAAGATGTTTGAGCCACGTACCACCTTAGCACTATGGGTAGCAAACTTCCACATGCCCAAGGCTCACCCAGGGCGTTTGTTTAAAACGTAGTTTCCTTGCCTCTATCTTCGGAGACTTGGGGCTCTGCATTTTTTTATGAATGCTCCAAACTGATCTGAATGCAGACATATCAGTAAGATGGGAAAGCAGACTCTTGGCTGCTCTGGAGAGAAAGGAGAAAAAAAGGGAACCAGCTGCCTTGATTGACAATGGCTTCCAGGCCACAGTTCTGGTCTGTAAGGCCTTTCTATGTCATTGCCCTTGTTCTGTGAAAGCCTGATTCCTTAGACAAGCCTGGGTTGGTTTTTCCTTTGTTCCACAAGTGAATCTGTTTAAAAAAAAAAAAAAAAAAGTCCTTGTGTTTATGGAGCCTAAGGCAAGTGACCACCTGGTCCAATTAACATGGCTGATAGCTGTGAGAGACAGAGCACCTGCTGCAGGCAGACACCTTGACCTACATCCTCAGCCCATACGATGGTCAGCCCTTCCCAAGGAGCGGAGTTGTCTGGGAAAACACCCCAAGTGTATCTATTACAAAACTGTCTCTGAGCATGTGAAGGCCCCGTGGGCGTTTGTGTACCTGTGCATATATGTGTGCGCTCCACACTGGGCCTGCTGCCCACACTCAGAGCTCTCAGAGAGCGGGATTATAACTGTGAGTGGGTGTGCATGACTGAATCAAAGAGGGCACGTGAGTCGGAGAGAACCCAGCCAAGTTGCATTCCAGGCTATAATTGTCCACACCAGAGACTCATTAACTGGATGGCTGTTTCTCCCATCAGATGCCAGGACTGTATATTTAAAAATGAGCTTTTTAAAGGGAGAGAAAGAGAGTCTTGTTACTCTGGTGCTAGGAGGAGTGTCCCAGATAGTTTTAAAAAAGAAAAGGTGGTAATCCTAGCACTAGAAGTGATCTGGGGCGGACAGCAGGCTCAGCCTCCATGCATGTGTTGTGTTGCGTCCTTCTCCTGTTGGGACAGTCCTTCCTGGAGAACACTCACAGATAATACATTTTAATAGAGAAATACTGAACAATTCTCCACCAGGATCAGACATGAGTCGAGGATTCAAACACTGGTCTTTCCGTAAGAACCCCAGTGTCACCTTAGTCTAATCATCTCTGGAAGTCCCACCTCTAATTACCACCACATGAGGGGATTACATCCCCCAATTTTGAACAAAAGAGAGGATACATAAACTGGATTCCATCCAAAAAAATTCAGTTTATTCTTCCAAAGCTACTATAAATAAAGCGAAACGACAACCCATGTTGTATTGTAGATGAATTATTAATATTTAATATTGATTTGTATTATTAATAATAGCATGGTTATTTCTTACCTGCTTTTATAGCAATAAAAGGCACAGATAGCTATTAGATTTTTTTGTTTTGTTTTGTTTTTTGTTTTTGTTTTTCGAGACAGGGTTTCTCTGTGTAGCTTTGGCTGTCCTGGACTCAAACTCACAGGGATCCACCTGCCTCTACCTCCCCAGTGCTGGGATTAAAGGTGTGCGCCACCACCGTCCGGCCGCTGTTAGATTTTTAATATGCCTTAAAACACTGCAGCTGGGCAGATCTTAACCCCCTAAGCTACCTTGTTATCTCCTAGCCACACATCCCATCCAAAATTCCCATAAATACTTGCACATGCTCCATTTGGGCTGCTTCTCTCCATCATGCCAATCCTCAGAGCAAGCTCTTCCCAGCCACATGCTTCTTGTTCATGCTAACCCATAGCGGCCTGCTCCTTTCTCTTTCCTCCCTCCTCTCTGTCCCATGAGACTTCTGCCCTCCAAGCCTAGCTCCGCCTACCTCACTTTTGCCCAGACCAGGTAGAGGCAATCGTATTGGCCAATCAGGGATCATTTGGGAGGCAAGATTACACGGCATCACTTGGTGTACATCAGCATTCGCTCATAGAGCAGTAAAGATCTCAAGGGATGAGCAATTAACGCTTGACTACATAGCAGCTCCGTATCGACCACAACTATGTTGGCTGACGGGAATGTTTGCAATCATACATCTGCCAATGGCAAGAGGGGACCACCATCTCTTACAGCTCCTTCACAAAAGAAGGTCTACAAATGGCCAATGTTCCTGTGACAAAATGCTCGGAATCACTGATTCTGAGAAACGGAAACTGGAACCAGATCACAGTTCTACTTCACACTTCCTAGGATGGCTCGAAGGTGTCAAAAATATAGTTGATAACAGTGTTGATGAGCGGGGATGAAAAGTTGGGATGCGTACATGATGCCGGTGGCAAATGTAAGTCAGTGAGAACACTTTAGAAAACAGATTAGCAGTTTCCCAAAATGTTAAAAAAAAAAAAAAACTGTGACCATATAATTCAACAATTCTATCCCTAGTGGCTTACCTCAGAATTGAAGGAGGTGCCACCACACAAAAATGTATACATACATGTTCAAACAGCATTGCTCACAGGCCCTCCCAAAAGGGAAAGAATCCACACATCCAGTCAACTGATAGATAAATTAAACAGCACATTTGCACAGTAGAATATTACTGAGCAATAAAAACTGAAATAACAATTCATGCTATGGCATAGATGAACTTTAAGCATGTTCTGCTAACTATATGGAGCCAGAAACAACAACAACAACAAAAAGCCTATATCATAACTCTTCCTTTACATGAAATATCCAGAATAGACAGAGATAGAGAGTAAATTAGTAGCATCCTGGGAAGCAGAGATGGAAGGGGGCGTGGGCATGTGTCTATATAATTTATCTAATTATCTAAATACTACTATATCTAGAATTTCTTTATTGGGTATTGAAAATCTTCTAAAATTATATCATGATTATAGCTTCATAATACTGTGGATGTTAAAAAAAAACACTAAGCAAACATAGGCAAATTTTGTGTAAGATATATTTTCTTTAAAACATAGCTCAATAAGGCTATTTTAGGGGCTAGAAAGATGGCTCAGCAGTTAAGAATATGCACTGCTCTTCTAGAGCATCCAAGTTTGGTTCCCAGCACCCACTTCCTGCAAGGCACACAACTGCCTATAACTCCAGCTGCATGGGGCACACAACACCTTCCTCTGGCCTCCATGGGCACCTGTACTCACATGTACAAGCCCACATACACACACACACACACACACACACACACACACACACATACACACACACATTTTTAAAACTCACAGTTGAAGCTGAAGAAATGAATCAGAGGTTAAAATATTTGTCATGCAAGGGTGAGTGAGGACTGGAGTTCAGATTCCCAGAACACAGGAGATGCTGGGAGGGTGTCGGTGGAAGAGCATTTAACAAGGACTCCCAGCATCACCCCCCAGGCCTTCACACACATGTGCCCCGCTATAAGCTGGCTTTCCCACCATTCTTCCTGAATAGTTTCCTAGGTCCCAAATTCCTCAAAGCCAAACTCTCAAACTTGTTTGATGCCTGTACTGATAATGGGTCCAATGGGAAAAAGAAGGCTTGCTCGCTCGCTTGCTTTGAGGTCTCTTCCCCAGGGTTTCCACGCACGACTTCCTCTTCCAATGTCTTAAGGGTTGGCATTTCCAGAGATCCACTTTCTGCCATGATGCTTCCTTTACTCAACACACAGGCTCCCAAGGTTTTGACCAATCTCAGAAGGTTTGCAAGTTGACTTACGTAGACCACACCAAGGCCCCCACCCCACCAAGATTCTAGCTCATACATCCAACCACTTCCTGGTCTTCTCAACTTGGTATCCATAGGAATCTTGAACTTGGATATTACTAAAAATATTCCTAATTATCCCTATTCTGCCCTTACTCTCACATCACAAGCAGTCTACAGTGCCAGTAGTCCACAGGAACACGACATCAAATGGCAACAGCCCCTTCCCGGTGCTGAGGCAGCAATGTGGACGTCTCTTTATCCCTTGTCTTCCTCACTGCACATAAAATCCACTAATGGTTGTTTTACTTTGCTTATGTTAATAAAGCTCCCATCTTCCCGGCTGACTCCAGCCGCATGGACTCACCCACAGTTCTAAAAATGGTAGTGGGAGGTTACTGGTCTCTCTCAGTCTCTCTCGGTCTCTCTGTCTCTCTCTCTCTGTTTCTGTCTCTCTCTCTGTCTCTGTCTCTGTCTCTCTGTCTCTCTCTCTCTCTCTCTCTTTCTCGGTCTCTCTCTCTTGGTCTCTCTCTCTCTCTCCTCTGTCTCACATGCACAAGCGCAAGCACACGCGCACACACACACACACACACACACACACACACACACACACTCCCTGCCACCATGAAGTAACCGGCTTCCTTTGCCACACTCTCCTCCCATGCCCTCCTTCCCTACAGGCTCAGCGCCGAAGGCCAATTGATTGGACGGAACCATGACCTCATTAAGTTGCCTATTGAGGCATCCCGTGTAGTGGTGGAAAACTGACTGACACCTTCCCGGGGAAGCTTCTTTCCTCCCACCAGAGCGTGCTGCTTCATGGCCATGAAAACTCTGGAGACATTTATTAGAAGGGACGTGGAAGGGAACAAAACACGCCTCACTGAAGACCTGAAGGCCTGGCGTCGGGGGAGCAATCAGATTGCCTGTGCAGTCGTTGGTGTGCTGTTCAGTGAGGCTGTCAGCCCTTGGAGTTGTCCCACTGTCCTCTGTTTCATTTCTCAGCCCTTCTTTAACCTGTTCAAGTCCCCCGGCATGCACATCCTCTGTTTGAAATGGTTTCTATTAACTGTTAGACCCCGACTGATCCAACTCAGAGTCAAAACGGCTTCCACTGTGGAGTAGAGAAAGACCAGCAAGGTGGATGCTTTTGCCACCGGAAGCAACCCAAGCCCAGTCGGCGAGAACTTGTTTAAGGTGAATGGAAGCCTGTCTCACTGTGCAATGTACCAGCCCAGAGCTTTTGAATGCTCCCAGCAAGTCAAATGGCCTCCAGACCCTTCTGCTCTCCTTCAGAGATGCTCACACTTAGCAGGCTCCTAGTGAGCGCCATGGATCTCTTGAGTGTCAAGTCTTACTTCCTTGCTGCAGATGGCATAGTTCTGTCGCTGTGTCTAAGAATGAACCGCATGGCCCGGAGTCTTAGTAGGAGTTTACTATGGATTTTTAGAAATCTTACACATGAAAGAAAAGATAGGTCTGGCTGTCTGTGGTTATTCAGGAAGTAATTCAGCACATAACTCCTTCAATTTGCCTATCTCTTGTCCTGAGCCTGGGAGAATGAGAGACTTTCCCAGAAGAGGCACACGGAGTAGTTCTGACCAATTAAATGTGAGTATCAATCTGTTAGGAGCTTCTGAGAGAGTCTCACCTGGAACTGTCCCTGCAAGGTTCTCCCTGCCTTTAACACAGCCATACCATGACCTGCGGAACTCAGAGATGCTCTCTCTCCTGGCAGGGCTCTGAGCCAGTGCCGAAGTCTCTCACTGGTAGAATTTTGGGGTTTTTGTTTTGTTTTGTTTTTTAAGACAGGGTTTCTCTGTCCGGGACTTGCTTTGTAGACCAGGTTGGCCTCGAACTCACAGTGATCTGCCTGCCTCTGCCTCCCGAGTGACTGGTAGGATTTGATTATGAAATGTCCCAAATGCTCATATGTTCATGGCTTGGTCCCTGAAGGGGTAATGATAAGGAGAGGTTTTGGGGAGGTGATTCAATCATGAGTGCTCTGTTAATAGATTTATTGATGAATTTATAGCTTACTGGGAAGTTGGGAGGTGATACAGACTTTGAGAGATGGGGCCTAGTTGGACGAAGGATCTGAGTTGACAGAGGAGGTGCCCTTGAAAATACATTTTGTCCTTGGCCCCTCTCTGCTTCCTGGCTGCTATGAGGTGTGCAACCTTGCTCTGCTCTACACTTGCCCCACAATATTCTGCCTCAGCACAGGCCCAGGAACAATGGAGCCGAGTGACCACAGACTGAAGGCATGATCAAAATAAATCCTTCCTCTTTTGATTTTTCTTGTGTATTTTGTCACATTAACAAAAAACCTGACCCTCTATCCTTTGGACTCCCTGCTATGCTGAGAAAAGTCACAGCCCTACTGGAGAAAAAGATTTGCAACCTAATTCCCAAGAGTTGGCAACCCTGGTGCAAGGACACTCACTCACTTACTCAGCAGGGCTTGTTACACGAACTTCTATTTGACTTGTTTGATGAGTAAACTTTGATTTTTACATACAGGCACACAAAAAGGGATGGGAAACATTCCTATGACAGTAGCTTTCAAGATGCTTAAAGAGAACCGACGGAGAAAGGTAAGAACAGCATACCCACAGGGGTGCAGTCCAGTGATGTTCAAATGCCTTAGGTAAAATGACATAACATTTGCACACGGCCTGCACACCCCTCCCATACACTTCAGATCGTTTCTAGATGATTTACGGTACCTGCCATGATTTAAGCTGCTGCTATGACGTTGTGTTGCTTAAGGGATGGGGACATGAAAAATGGCCTGTGTATGTTCAGTACCAATACAATTTTTTTTTCTCAAATATCTTTGATCACCTATTGGTTGAATCCTTTGACATAGAAACTGTGGATATGAAAAGCTTAGTGTTAATATATAGCATACTATCGCTTGCCTAAAAGGACACTGAATACAAGTATATTTTAATAGAAATATATATTACATTTTTATTTTAAGATGATGACTACCTAGGGCTGGAGAGATGCAATTATGAGGACCTGAGATTGATTTCCCAGAAATCGCATAAAAGCTTCATGGGTAGCCTGACCAACTGTGATCCAGGCAGTCCTACAGGGAGATGGGAGACAGAAGAATTCCCAGAAGCTAGTGGGCCGGCTGGGCTGGCACACACAGCAGACAACAAGAGACTCTGTCTCAGCAGGGTGAAAGGTGAGGACTGACACCCAAGGTTATCCTGACCTCCACATACTTGTGGGGACACATTCATATACACACATATACCTAACGAGAGAAAAATGGAGAAAAAGAAAAAAGTAGGAACAGAGCTAGAATCTTAGATCATATACCTTGGTTTGTAAACTTTGAAACCTTATAACTATTCTTCATAACTATATGATAAATTTTAATTTTAACACGGAGCACAAAACCAATCAAAACTTAAATAAAACAAGCATAACAAAAATGCTTTTTCTTTCCCCTGCTACACTAAAAGAATTTCTATTCTTGAGTCAATCACAAGATCCTGAAAAAAAAAATTTCAAATCAGCCACAATGCATTATCTGTTTTCCCCATTGTGGGACTCTGGTTCCCACTGGTCTGCTTAGATTCCCACCGTGTTATCCATGGGCTCTTAGCCTTAGGTTTTCCTTTGTGTATGCTGTCCTGTGGCTTTCCTCCTGTTCCAGTCAAGGTTACACCAGGCTGTTGAGTATTCAGCCTTCATCTGTGGCCTGGGAGAATTTATACAGCTTTGGAATTCCTGTGCTGCTAGAAGAGTCTGGTAGAATTCAGCCACGGGAAACAGTGGAAAGCACCAAGAAAATACGGGAAGCAATGGCTTGCTAGACTTTGGCCATCAAACAATGAACAGTTCTCTCTGAGAGAACAGGGAAGGCGGAGCATCCCACCTTTCCAGCTCTCTGGAATCTAGGACTTGAAACTGGAAGGGGCACCCAGGCTGGGCGATAGCGCAGCCAGCACACGGGCTTGCTGCATGCAGATGAGAGGACTTGAGTCTGATCCACATGAAGAAGAAGAGAAAAAAGCAAGGGCAGCAGCATGTTCCTGGGCTCCCAGTGCTGGGGAAACAGAGACAAGATGGCCCCCCTGGAGCTCACGGGCAGCCAGCTAAGCCCCAGGGTCCGTGAGTCTGTGTCAAAAAGTGGAGAGCAACTAGGAACCACACCAGACATCGACCTCTGGTATTCACACATACCTGCAGAAGCACACACGTATGCACCCATACAGGAAGCCCCAGAGTGAGAAGAGTCACTAATCTGGGAAAAAAAGAAAGTACTTGGGGGCAGGTGCGAGGACTCAGTGGAAAGAACACTTGCCACCAAACTGGACTATCTAAGTTCAATTCTTATCTCCCCGTAACTCACACAGTAGGAGGGAATTGTCTCCCAAAAGTTGTCCTCTGTCTTCTTTACACACAGTGTGGCACATGTTCACACGCACAGGCACGCGCATGGGCACATTAAATAACTGACAAAATTGAACCTGGTGTGGTGGCACATGCCTTTAATCTCAGCATTCAGGAGGAAGAGGCGGGCAGATCTGGTCCATATAGTAAGTTCTAGACCAGCCAGGTCTATATAGTGAGACCCTGCCTCAAAAATAAAAGGCAGGAACCAATAGAAAAGAAATTATTGAAACCAGAAACAATTACTCTGGGATGATAATAAAACTGATAAAACTCTAATTAGGTTGCTAAGGGGGAAAAGATAAAATATAAGTGTTACCAATGTAAATGAGAGAAATTATAACACTGCAGACATAAAAATTAAAATTGCAATGGAAGTTTTGATTTCTTTGTAAACTCAGTTATGTTATGTAAATATGCTTTTGTTTTAATCCAAGTGTGGGATTTTTAGTTTGGGCTTTAGTTTGTCCACAGCTGACAATTGCCTCCTGTGGGGTGTGGTCTTTGCCAGCGGGTAACGAGGGGCATGAAGAGGGGTGTGGTATAGGACTCTGAGGAGGAAAAATAAGAGAGCCCAGAGAGAGAAAGTGTGGCATGTGGTGTGTGGCAGTTTGAAGAAACCAGAGACAGACGCTGTGGCAGGAGACAGAAATGTTTCGACGCAGTGGCTTAGAGGAGACAGCTTGCTTTTGATGGAGATTGGTATTGCCCTAAAAGAACCCATTGACTCAGCCAGGCATGGTGGCACACACCTTTAATCCCAGCACTGGAGAGGCAGAGGCAGGCAGATCGCTGTGAGTTTAAGGCCAGCCTGGTCCACAAAGTGAGTCCAGGACAGCCAAGGCTACACAGAGAGACCCTGTCTCGGGAAAAACAAAAAAAAACAAAAAACAAACAAACAAAAAAACCCATTGACTCTAAACAGCCAAGAGAAGTAAAGGGGTCTGCACCCCCTCTCCCCACTAACATTCTTTCTCTTACTCAGGGTTAAGGGATTGGTAGAAGGGAGGTAGAGGCTTCAGTCCCCCAAATAGAGTTTTAAAACTAGCACCAACAGAAAATAAGGTAGTATTGTGAATAGCTGAATATTGTGGCCACTTGGGGAAATGACAAATCCCTTGAAAGACACAAAATACCAAAGCTCACTCAAGAGGAAACAGGTAACATGAATCAACATAGAGCTGGCCCAGGTGGCTTCACCTAACCCAGAAGACTAAAAATCCACAGAGCATTATACCAAACACAAGTGATGGAGAGGGAGGGCTATTCATTGTACACAGACTCTTTCAAACATTTAAGAGGAGTGCACGCTTTCAACTCATTCTGGGAGGGATGGCCTTGCCCCTGCACCAAAAGCAAACACATCACAAGTAGACACTAGACCAATATCCATCACAATAGTAAATGCATAAATTTTTAGCAAATCCAACTAACAACATATTAAAGAAGGATAAATGCATCATGACCAAGTGACGTGTATGCAAGGAATGAGGATTTAGTTTTAACATCAGGAAATAAATCAAACAGCATGACTCACCAATATTAATAAACAACAAAGAAAAAAAGATATCATTGCAATAGATGAAGAAAAGCAATTGGACAAAATCCAACCTCCCCTCCTTTGAAAACCCTCAGCAAGATAGAGATAGAAAACATTTCCTCAGTTTAACAAAAAAAAAGCCTGCAGCTAACGTTAGACAGACTGTCACACACATATATACACCAAAGATCAGGGCAAAGCAAAAATGCCTATTCTCCCCCACTTCTTATTCAACATTAACTTAGAGGTCCTAGCCTTAGCAGTGGGGCCAAGAGAAAAAAATAAAAGGTATCTAGTTTTTACATGTAAGCAATATGATCTGCTATATTGAAAATCTAATGGAATCTACAAGACAAATTCCTACCAGAATCAATAACTAGTTAGCATTGTTTGCAGGATATAAAATCAATGTGCCAAAAAAAATCAATTATACATCTAGATAACAGCCATGAACAGTCAGACACTGACATTTAAAAAAATCACTTACTATATATAAACAAATATAAATACTTAGGAATAAATCTGAAAGATATATTAAAGAGTTGAACATTGAAATCTATATACAACATAGATGGGAAAAAATAACGTAAGCCTAAATAAATGTAGAGCTATAATCTATGGCCACAGGTTGGATGGCTCACTGGGTTACTTCTCCCTAAATCAATGGACAGATTTGGCACAATCCCACTCAAAATCCCAGTAGGCTTCTCATTCAGATATGGACAAGTGGATTCTAAAATTCGTATTGAAATACCAGAGACCCAGAAGGACCACGAAGGCTTTGTAAAGGAAGAACAAAGTTCGAGGGTCAACACTACATAATCTTAAGATTTGCTGTACAGCTGCAGTGGTCCTCACGCTGCTGCGCAGCAAAGAGAGAGATGGATTGATTGACTGGCAGAATCCAGAAGTCGATCCGCCTGCCACACACAGCTGATTCCAACAGCTGAACGTGACTAGGTGGAAAATTCAGCAGAGATAGACTTAAACAGCATGGAAATGATCCTCATCTTGTGTCATTTATTTTTTAAAAATTAAGTCAAAATGAATGGTAGATTTAAATGTAAACACTGAAACTGAAGAATCTTGTCCACGCGATGGGGAAGGCGCAGCAGCCCGTGGCGCGGTTCCTGGAGGTCAGAGCACAAGCAAAGGCTGTTTGTAGCATGAGGTTCAATCGGCAGAGCAAGCAGGAATCAGGGACCATTTATAGCCCTCAAAGGCCACCCCAGAGGCCTGTCCCCACTCCTGCAGTTGCTTCCTGCTTCAAGCAGAGCAGAGTCCTAATCACGAGCCGATCGACGGGAGACATTTCAGATGGCTCCCATAACAGGCAGAATCCGCAGAACTCTCGAAACTAAATAAGGAAACAAATAAATTTAAACTGGGCAAATGATGTGGACTAAGCACATGACGGTTTTCAGTGACACTTACTCACCCAGGAAACGAAAATTAATTACAATGATTTGTCACTACACAGTGACTGATTTTAAGACTTTTGAATGACTGGTTGTTGTTTTTTTTTTTTTAAGATTTATTTATTATGTATACAGTATACATCAGATCACATTATAGATGGTTGTGAGCCACCACGTGGTTGCTGGGAACTGAACCTCTGGACCTCTGGAAGAGCAGTCGGTGCTCTTAACTGCTGAACCATCTCTCCAGCCCCGAATGACTGGTTTTTTAAAGAATTATTTTGTATTTATATTTACTTCTAATAACCAAAAAACATAAATACTCAACAGCAAGTGAATGGTAAGCAAATTGTGAGATAGTTATGCAATGGAATGCTACTCAGCAATGAAAAATGAATAATTAATAAAAACAGAAATAAAACAGAATAAATAGCTGAGTGAATAAAGACAGACAAAAAAAAAGAATACCTACTGAATGACTGCACTTAAATAAAGCTCTATAAATACAAACCACTCTATAGTGGCAGAGAACAGTCTGGTGGTTGAGGTGGGCTACCTCTTCAACAGATCCCTCTCGTTACAACATCCCTTTTTTCACACCTGGGACACCAGCTGGACATTGGAGTAACTTTGTGTGTGTGTATGTGTGTGTGTGTGTGTGTGTGTGTGTGTGTGTGTGTGTGTGTAACATGTGTATGCTATGCCAGCAGAGGCCATAAAAGGGTATTGCGTTGCCTGGATCTGGAGTTAGGTGGCCATGAGCCACCTATTTTGTGTGCTGTGAACTGAGCTTGGAAAGTGCAATGAATGCCCTTAACTGCCAAGCCATCTCTTCAGCCACCAAGAGTGACTCATTTCTAATGAACAGAATGTTGTAAAATTATTCCAGTTTTGAGATTAAAGTTATAAACAGATGGTGGGCTCCATATTGCTGGCTGGCACGTATGCATTCCTCTCTCTCTCTCTCTCTCTCTCTCTCTCTCTCTCTCTCTCTCTCTCTCTCTCTCTCTCACACACACACACACACACACACACACACACACACACTCCTACCCCAAAGCTAGGTCCATATGGTGAGAAACTGACATCTAGTGAGAAAATGAAACCCTCAGTTCAATACCTGTGAGAAACTAAATTTTCCACCATGAGCATGGGTGATCCTCCAGCCAGGCTCTCAGATGAGATCACAGGCTCAATCAACGCCCAACCACAACCTTTGAAGAAAGCTTGATGCAAACACTTCAGGCCACTTACCCTCAAACTCTTGACCCAGAAGAAATAAGAAAGGATAAGTGTTTATTGTTTTCAGCCGATAATGTGTGCGGTTATCTGTTATAGAACAAGAACAAAAATGTAACCGTGCATAAGAGGAGGCAAGCTGAAATGCACGGAGAGGGGGGTTACAAATGGACATGGGGAAATTTAGGGGCACAACAGAGATATCTGTGGCCTTGTATGCTGTGATGGCTTCATGGGGGTATGCAAAGCCAAAGCGTAGTCATTTGTAGGCTTTACATATGTGCAGTTTATTGATTAAAATTACACCTTAACTAAGATGCCCAGTAAAAGACTGCTAGAAAGTCAGAGAACAGGCTAACAGTGCTCATCAGTGGACTCAGCAGTGCTGAGGGTGATGGTCACCGGTGACTCTCAATCTGAGACCCAGTTTCAAAACCTGGGTAAGAACTGAGAAGCAAGGACGGGCTGGTACAGTTTTAGCAACACTAACAAGAATAAGGTTGCTCATGGGAGAAGGCAACCTGGGAAATGCTGCTTTGATGGGATGCTGGGAACCAAACCTTTTAGAATAGACCAGAAGAAGGGAGAGAGTGAGTGGATAAATGAATGAATAAACGAACGAATGGGTCAAAGCAGAATGAGAAAACTGGGGACCCTACATTTGATCCTCTCATCCTTTGGTTTCAGGACCCTCCTTGGGTACCAAAATCTAAACAAGATGATGTCAATTGCATACGACCTGTGCTCACCCTCAAGCAGCACCTGACCCACAGTCTGTAGATAGACAATTACTGGCTATGCACACAGTGCTATACTGTATTTCCTTAGGGAATGCTGATGACAGAAAAAAGTCTATATGTGTTACATATAGTCAGACTTTGTCAAATGTTCTTTTCCCACTTCTGTGTGTGTCATACATGTGTATGCATGTTGCTGTATGTGCACACACATGTATGGGGGTTATATACACATCCTGTGGAGGCCTAAGGTTGACATCAGAGTGGGTGATCACTCTTCTACCCCATTCATTGAACCAGGATCTGCCAATCAAACCCAGAGCTCATCGATGAAGCTAGTCTTGCTAGTCAGTTTGTTCGTAGGACCCCGTGTCTCCACCTTCAGAGGCTTGAGTTAGAGGAAGGGCACCACACCCACCCAACATTTACTGGCATCTGGAGAATCCAACCTCAGGTCCTAACCCTTGCATGGCAAGCACTTGAAACACTGAGAAATCTCTGCAGCCTTCAAATATAATGTACGTGTATCTTCAGATACATATGGATGAGGAGGCCAACTGCATAAACAGGTTGTGTGTGTGTGTGTGTGTGTGTATGTCTTTTGAGATGTTTTGTTGTAGGGGCAAGAAGGGACTTGTGGTCCTAGCTGGGGGCTGGGGGAGAGGGGTGGGTGGGTAATGAAGTCAAGGAAACAGGCGTCAAGACGGGAATCAATAAGGCCTGTTTGTACACTGACAGGTCGGATCGGTACAGCGGTTTCTGATGATACATACTAGCTGGAGAATAGATAATGAAAGAGACCAGCCTTCCTGTAGGAGGCGAGACCCGCTCCTCAGAGCAGTGTGCACGTGTGGCCTGCGGCTCTCCGCCAGGCCACAGAAACATGACCCACAGGGCCAAGGCCTTTCTTTTAATTCTTCTTGCAGGCAAGTGACTCATGTGTTGGGTCTACTGAAGGTTACTGGCTGCCAAGCTAATGAGTGAGTCAGGGAGGGTTACTAAATTGTGTTCTTCATAAACTAAAATTACCCGAACTCCAACTGTGCCCTCTGCAAGGAATGTGTCTGCCACACAGCACTTAGCAACACTGTAAACCACTGCTGCGTTTCCGCTGGGGGAGGAGAGGTCTTGTGGGCCCCGTCCTTCCTCTTGCTCCCCTGACCTGGCTGCTCTTACTGTTTGCACTAGAACTGTCACTTTAAATTAGCTTTACCATTATCCTTGTAGCTTGTCGAAGGTTGCTAGGTTAAGGTGAAAAGTCCTACAGTGATACAGCTTTGCATAAAACTCACCTTCTAATTCTCCTGTATTAGACCTCAAGGTCCTAAGTTTGGAGTTCAAATGCAAATAGCCCAGACCCCCATTGCCCACACAGGAACATGTCATGTTCAATGGAAATGTGCTGTGTGACGACAGCACTGACTTAATTTTAACTTGTTGGCTTTATTTTTGTAGCATAAAGAAACCCTCTGCGTGTTTATATTCTATTAAAGTGACTAATGAATGAAAAATATATGTGGCTGCAGCATGTTAAATCCAACCAGTACTGGGCATGATGACTCATGCCTTTAATCCCAGCACTCAGGAGGCAGAAGCAGGCAGATCTCTGTGAGTCCGAGGCCAGCCTTGTTACAAAGCGAGTCCAGGACAGCCAAGGCTACACAGACAAACCCTCCTGAAAAAAAACATAAATAAATAAATCCAATCCGCTTTAATTTTTTTTCTTTGTAACATTTGAGGGATTTCTGTCCCCAGAGGAAACCAGAGGAAGAGTGAGGATACAAAGTCATATGGCCTGCATCAGAGGACCACTGGGGGGGGGGGGGCTGGGGGGGAGGGGGGGTTCCCAATTCTAGAAAAGTTTTTTTAGGACCTGGGCAGATTGTTCAGTGGACAAAATTCTTGCCATGTAAGCTTGTGGAACTGGATTCAGATCCCCAGCAACCACATAAAAAATCCAGGCGTGAGGGCACATGTCTGTGGAGCCAAGACTGGGAAAGGGGGAGGTTCCGGAGCTTGCAGGCCAGCAGCTTAGCCTAAACTCAAGTTTGGTAAGGTACCCTGTCACAGGAAGTGAAATGAAAAGAGTTAGAGAAAGACGCTTGCCATCAACCTCCGGCCTACACACACACACACACACACACACACACAGAGTTCTCAGGAGAGGCCTCTTTCTCTCTCTCTCTCTCTCTCTCTCTCTCTCTCTCTCTCTCTCTCTCTCTCTCTCTCTCTCTCTCTCCATTCCCCAAGATTTACTGTTCTAAATATAACTTCCAACAGGTGTGCAGCCAGGACACGGAGGCTGCGCCCAGCTGTCCTCCACACATGGACACTCTCCAACTGGCTTGCTGAAATCCTAGGCCCCAGCACCCTCACCAGGTGAGGACAGGCCTCCCTGGGTCCTGAAACAAGGTACGGAGAGGGGCTGCGCAGACTGCTAGATCTGGGCGACCAGTTCATCCAGTGCGAGAGAGTCAGACCCTGTTTTTCCATTTGTTCCAAACGGCTGTTCAATAGCCCTCCCTCTTTCCCCCACCCTCCTTTCCTTTCTGTCCCCTTAAGGCGGGGGCGGGGGCCTGCAAACCTTTGCTGCTACATAGAAATGTGGACCCCCAAACTACCAAATGCTCCTTTTTTCTTTTCTCCCCCACTCCCACCCCCAGAGAACTCCAGACTGCAGAGTTTAGATTAGAAGAATCTCCTTAAGTCTCTTCCGCGGACATTTTATTATAGCACAAAAGTAACTAACTAGTGCACAGGCCCTCTGCGTTGGTTACAGGTGTGACTAGTGCACAGGCCCTCTGCGTTGGTTACAGGTGTATCTAGTGCACAGGCCCTCTGCGTTGGTTACAGGTGTATCTAGTGCACAGGCCCTCTGCATTGGTTACAGGTGTGCCCTCAGCACTCTTCTTCCCAGTTAGGAAGGAAACCTTTTCCCATAAAGGCTTGTCTGAACCTCTCTTCATTAGCCTGCCATTATGATGGAATGATTCTGACCTTTGAGTCAGTATGACTGACCAGGTCTCTGGAGATCAGTGGAGGCCGATATATGTCTAAATAAATGTAAAATTCTGGAACAGGCTAGTCTCAGCAAGCTATGAACAAACTTGGAAGTAAGGAAAACCAGAGGCTCTGGCATCCAAGATGGGGCCAGAAAAATCTTTCGGGACCCAACCCAAGAAAGCTCAAGACAGCAGGGTTAAGTTAGCTGCAATATTCCCAAGCTCTAGGCGGGGCCTGGGTCACACACACATCCTGTGCTCTGGTCCAGTCTGAGGCAGCCTAGAATCTCACATCGGGCACACAGCCGATGAAAGTCGTCTACACGCCCCAGTCTCATCACAAATACACAAACGATATAAAAGGCCATGACAATATTGCCCCACCCCACCCCCCAAAAAAACCCAACCCGCCAATCCTATTGACCTGTTCCCCAGTGAGAGCTACCTAGATGAACCCCAAGAACAAAGAACTCCGGAAAAATCGCAAGCCTCGTCAAAAGTGTTAAGGACTTTACGGAAAACATAAATTAACAGCTCAGTGAACTCAAAGGGAATAAGCACCTGATGCTCAAAAAAACACGAGCAAATGGCTGAATACAGCGACAATCCAGGCGCTGAAAACCAAACTCGGTGAAAACGTAGGGCCAGCCGGACGGTGGTGGCACCACACGCCTTTAATCCCAGCACTCGGGAGGCAGAGGCAGGCGGATCTCTGGGAGTTCGAGGCCAGCCTAGTCTATAATGCAAGTCCAGGACAGCTAAGGCTACACAGAGAAACCCTGTTTCAAAAACACAAACAACCAAAAAAAAAAAAAAAAAAAAAACCAAAACCAACAACAACAAAAACGTAGGACCATTGAGCAGAAGCGCTAAGTCCCAGTGTCTGCCCACCACTGTCACCGGCTTCTGAAGGTAGAAGTGGATTTGTTCAGTATTAGCCATGGTCAGAATTTTAATGACAAGGGATGCTGGTCATTCACACCAGGAGAATGAAGGTGTCGACAAGAGGCCGGGGTGACCGAAGTTGGGTTGCGTTTGTAGGAACAGTCCCGCCAACTTTGGTCAACACTGAAGTATACACTCATGACTCGTGGCCTGGGGACACTACTCAACTAGTGTTTTAGTCCTATTAAAATAGACTCCCTCCTTTGGACCAACCACACTGGGGTTAGAAGTGCCGTCTCAGTGAGAGGGGAACATGGAGGTACTTGTACATTACGCCCCCAAGTAACAAAGAGGAGAGGGGGTAGGCAGCACAAGCTCACACCCATTCTATTCCTCTCTGATGTTTCCTTCTTACGAAACGAGCACATGGCTTCATTACCAACAAGCCCAGAATAAATTAATACGAGCTGAACTCCGTGAAATTAGATGCACTCCTCTCATTAGCAGGAGGGTCCCAAGATACCAGGTGGTTTTTATCAGGGCCTCTCTTCTTCTTGGGAAGGGGGTGGCCATTTGTGATCTCAGAAAATTAAGTCCTCCCCTTCGCACTGTTCTACAGAGGGGCTTCCAATTGAAGTGTAAATGTGAATTTCCTTCAGCCACCTGGAAGGCCATTTTGAAGCTGTGAGTCCTGAGCAAACTCCTCATTAATTCCACCCTGTGGTTGGGAGAGATTGTGTGATGCTGCAATTTCTGTTTTCAAAGGAGTCATCTTTGACTAATCACACTTCTGCTTAGCTACCGCCTTCCTCCAAGCACTTCAAAGTGGGCTTGAGACTTTTTTGTCTTTAATTCCCATATTCTAAGGAAATGGCACGGGAGAGGATGCAACTACCTTCTAAACATCCAAGGGAAAGAGTCTGCGAGTGTGGAGCCAGGGGCCAGGAGAGATGGACCAAAGGCGTTGAAGCGA